>NC_142931.1:72946616-73004116 GCF_046866305.1 Octopus bimaculoides | reverse complement strand
ACGCATGCGTGTCCTTCAATGTGTCTGTGTCTTTTGTAAGTGCATGTGTGTATGGGGAGTGTCTGTATCACCTATATTCTCTGTTAATACGTGTTCGTTTGTATTAGTTTTTATTTATTTATATGTTCATGTGTGTGTGTGTGTGTGTGTGTGTTTTTTTTTTTTTTTTTTTGTGTTTAATTAAATTTTGCTAACGTATGTAGTATTTAATTCCATTTGTTTATCTATGTATTGTATTATACTTTGTTCCTATTATTGGTTTATGGGTAACATGTCACATGCTGTGGTTTGTTAGTGGCGTATGTTAGTGTTCCATTCTAGTTTCCTATTCAGGCTAGGTTTCCCTTCTATTATGTGTGTAGCTTCAGTAATTTGTCTAAGTGCTGCATCACTGCTATGTGTAGATAAGATTTTAATTTCTATGTTGTTGATTGAGCCTCTATGTTCTTGCTCAGCGCGCTGGTACAGAACTGATGAGTTCTTCCCTTCCTTAAGTTCCCTCCAATGTGCGTTTGCCCGCTCCCCTATACTCCTTGCTGTTTCGCCTACATATGTCGTTGTCTTATTTCTGCATCGTCCCTCTGTACATCTTATACTATAGACCACATTTCTGGTTTTGCAGTTCGTTTGTGGGCTAAATCTACATACGATACAGTTCCTATCAGTGCAGGGGGTTCTACTGAAAGGGTATGTTCTACTGATAAGGGATTTGATAGGGTTGCCTGGTCTTTCAACAACCTTAATTCTTAGCTTAAGTTTGTCTAGGGCCCTTCTAAAGCGGTACGCCAGTTCGCCTCTAGGGGTGGTGTCGACGAACATGACGCTTTGGTACTTGTGGCTATTGTACCATGAGCTTGCCTTCCCTATTTTCTTCTTAGTTCTTTCTATGGTGTTCCATGATTTGCTCCTATAGAGTGGGCAAATCCCATTCCTATCGTTGCGTTTGATTGTTTCAAACTTCTTCATAGCTCCTTTGTATATATATATATATGTTTGTGTGTCTGTGTTTGTCCCCCCAACATCGCTTGACAACCGATGCTGGTGTGTTACCGTCCCCGTAACCTAGCGGTTCAGCAAAAGAGACTGATAGAATAAGTACTAGGCTTATAAAAAATAAGTCCTGGGCTCGATTTGCTCGACTAAAGGCGATGCTCCAGCATGGCCGCAGTCAAATGACTGAAACAAGTAAAAGAGAGTAAAGAGTAAAGAATAGGGTAAATATTGAGAGAGGAGGAGGAGGTAAAGGAAGATAAGGTAAAAAGAAACAAAATAAAGGAATTTAAAGTGAATAGTGGGTGCTAGTGGTATTTTTCTAGTTTGTAGGGATTCGGGAGGAAATCTAGTAGTAAGTGCTTGTGTCCGTTTTATGACTAATATCAGTGGCTGTAGAAATATTTTTAACAATGGAGGTATGGGGGTTTAGGTAGTCATGAATGGGGTGACCAGTTGAATGTTAAACTATTTAGGAATAATGGTTAGAATTAAATATTAGGGGATTTATTAGGCTTAGGTTAAAGAATAAATTAAAGAACTTGAAGCAGAAACGGCTGTTAGATGGGATTAAGTTTTGTATTAAAAAATAATAATCGATGGTAGTCAATATGTTGCTGATCAAGAATTTTCTGCTTAATTTCTCTCTCTCTCTCTCTCTCTCTCTCTCTATATATATATATATATATATATATATAATCCGCCTCCTTAGTAGAATAGTTGTAGGAACAGCAGTGACAGGAGTAAAAGCAGCAGCAGCAGTAGTAGTAGTAGTAGTAGTAGTAGTAGTAGTAGTAGCAGCAGCAGCAGCAGTAGTAGTAGTAGCAGCATCAGCATCATCATCATCATCAGCAGCAGTAGTATTAGCAGCATCAGCATCAGCATCAGCAGCAGCAGCAGCAGTAGTAGTAGTAGTAGTTGTTGTTTTTATTGTTGTACAACCCCAAGTCAACTTTGATTTTGTATACTTATAATTAAATGCTTCTAAATCGAGACGGATCCGTCTTTTATTTGAGGAGACATAACTATATCTAGTATTAACATTTATCCATTACGTCCCTTGTTTTTCCCTAAAATGACAGAGTTTGAATTAATAGCGTTTTTGCTGCTATATTTAGTAGGTCGTCTGCTTAGAAGTTAAATGAAACTTGACTATCTATTTAATAAACTGGAAAACAAATATGTAAAGAGGGATGAACATACAATCGTGTATATTTTTAATGTTAACTTAAATATGATTAGTAAATTAGTTGCTCTAACTATAAATTTGCGTAAAGTATGCCCGTGTGCATCCTATTTATAAGAAGTAAATAAAGGACGTATACTTAATTAATGTCATCGAAAATATTGAGAGAAACAAATTAAGAAGGCGATGCAATTAACCATTAGACGTATAAAATTTCTAAAAGTATTTACAGTGGTACAACAGCTAAACTCCTTTCATAATTTACATATTTGGGATTTTAAATTCTTTTAAGCATAGACAATACAAAAGTGCACAGTTAATCTAAGTTGCTACGCTTACCCGCCATTTATTCAACACAGAACTCATAAATGTTCAATAAAGTTCATAAGTTGTATCTCCAAACATGGCATGTAATTTCCTTTGCATAATACTTGTCGCAAATAGAAGACGCGACTGGGAAATGTAAATTTGATGCATTCCCACCGGTTAAAACTCCATTGTATAGTTACTACATCATTCACTCTTGAGACTGAATGAGGAATTCTTATTAATTATTATTCACCATCTTTGATTCGTTTATATATTTCTATGCGAGATTCTCTTCGTAACGCTATCTTTGAAAGCAGTGATAATTTTCTCTGAACAGATAGCCAATGTTAGAAGGCAATTCTTCAAGAACAAAGGCACATACTAATATTCAAGATTCGTCTATCTCATTTACATTAAAGTTCACATGTTGGTATTACCACAACCACGTGTTCGAGTTCTAGCTATTGTAAACTCTCCTGTAACTGAAGAACATTTTCATGACGATGCAACTTTTCAGCAACAGTTATAACAAGAATTAATTCTAAAAGTTCTGACATGATTCTATGTTGTTGTTAATTGTAATATCTTACACACAAACACACACACACATACACACACACACACACACACACACACACACACACACACACACACACACACACACACACACACACACACACACACACACGATATTGGTTTCAAATTTTTTGTACAAGGCTAGCAATTTCGAGGAAGGTGGAAGTTCATTAGAACTCAACTGGGACATAGCAACCCGGAAAAGATGAAGGTCATGGTCGACCTCGACTGAATTTGAACTCAGAACGTAAAGACGGACGAAATGCCTTCTGTCCGGTGTGTTAATGACTCTGATAGCACGCCACTTTACTCACACATACGATGTTGGTTTCAAGTTTTGCACAAGGCCGGCAGTTACGGGAGATGAGGAAATCGGTTACATCAACTCCTGATCCGCATCCAGTCGGTTTCTGTCAGAGCAAGAGATAAGAATCAATGCCAGTATTGCTCTGGGGCCTTATTTACTGATGCTGAAAGGAAAAAAGAACAGTTTACCTTGGTGAAAGTTTGAACTCAGGTGACACAGAGTCGGGAAGAACACCACCAGACAATTTATTTGAAATCCCTTAGCGATTCTTCAAATTAGCTTTCGCAAAATGAAGGGTGAAAGTTTTCATTTCATTCGTACGTATATTGTGGTTCTTGTATTAGTATCAGCGACGATAATAGGATATGGTTAATACTTGTTTTATAGTTATCAAAGTAGATCCGAGCACATGCCTGGTAATTTAAACGTTACAACTAAAAGGGCTAATGCAGACTCCACTTTGACCTGACTAAACACGGATTGGTAAAAAGAAAATAGATCTTGTTTACGCGGATTTATCACTAGCTTGTATATATTGTTGTTGGCACTCCGTCGTTTACGACGTCGAGGGTTCCAGTTGATCCGATCAACGGAACAGCCTGCATGTGAAATTACCGTGCAAGTGGCTGAGCACTCCACAGACACGTGTACCCTTAACGTCGTTCTCGGGGATATTCAGCGTGACACAGTGTGACAAGGCTGACCCTTTGAATTACAGGCACAACAGAAACAGGAAGTAAGAGTGAGAGAAAGTTGTGAAAAAGTACAGCAGGTTTCGCCACCATCCCCTGCCGGAGCCTCGTGGAGCTTTAGGTGTTTTCGCTCAATAAACACTCACAACGCCCGGTCTGGGAATCGAAACCGCGATCCTATGACCGCGAGTCCGCTGCCCTAACCACTGGGCCATTGCGCCTCCACAGCTTGTATATATAATCCATTTAAAACAAATAAACCTATATCTGTGAACATATCGTTATATTAAATAATAAACAAAGATAATAATAAAAGCATGACTTGAAAATTTATAGTTACGAAATTCATTTTTAATTTCACAAAAAATGTATTTAAGATACAAGAGTCAACACATTGCTCTTATGATAATGAAATGCAGTTCTCCTGTTTCTAATACTTTATATTGTGCCACAGATATTGCTTTTGTTTTGGCCTTATTTCTTAACACAAGAGTGATTAAGTGAAGATAAACATTTTACATTTTTCTTTATTGCTTTCACAGAAATAAACGTTCTATCCTCAGTCGAAATTGAATCATTAAATGTGAGGTCATTCAACAAACCAGCATTTAGGAATAAGATTTCAATAGATAAAACTAGGAATAATATGTGTTGTAAACTCTTTTTGATATCGAAGATGACTTGGTTTCTATCATAATAGTAAAGTTTTGTTGTAGACAAAGTGATATATCTGTCGATTAAATGGAGTCTTTATGACAGTTGACATTGATATAAAAGCTGAAAATGTGATCTACTACATAAAGAACTTCTTTTTGATTGTATAAAGACAGGTCGAGAGAAACAGAAAATTGTATAAAGGAAATACACATAACTCCAATATTTCATCTATTCCATACGATGTTGTTATGACACAATGACATAAGGTCGTTGCGATTATTCTTGACAAAACCCAAAAGTATCATACAAAAGTATAGTCGATAAAATCGTTTTTGGTACAAAGCTGGTAAACATTTTATCGACCCTAGAGGAATGGACAGCAGATGGATGCCGGCAACAGCTTACTGCGACAGCAGTTACTACCACTACCACCACCACCACCACCACCACCACCACCACTACTACTACTACTACTACTACTACTAATAATAATAATGATAATGATAATGATAATGATAATAATAATAATAATAATAATAATAATAATAATAGTAATAATAACAATAATTGCAGGGATAGAATTACCGAATAGAAACTTGATTGAGCAAATTGAAACGGAAGTATACAAATACCTTGGTGTACTAGAGGTCAACGAGGTAATGGAAAAGGAAATGAAAGAGTAACTGAGGATCGAATATTTCCGGAGACTGAGGTTGGTGCTGCACTCAAAATTGACTGGATGGAATAAAATCCAAGCAGTTAATACATGGGGGATAGCATCATTTCGGTATTGAGCGAGAATTATAAAATGGCAAAAGAGAAATGAAGAAAATGAATACCAAGACCAGAAAAATGTTGACAGAAGCACTCATATGTGCAGAATAGACAACACTACCGATAGCGACAAATGCAGTATATGTGGTGAGAGTGGTGAAACGGCATGGCACATCGTTAGTGAATGCCAGAAATTGGCACAACGCGAATACAAAAGACGCCATGACAATGTGAGAAGAATGATCCGTTGGGAATTCTGTGGAAATCACGGCCTACAAAGAGCAAAAACGTGTTATCAGCAGACCCCAGAAGGAGTCACCGAAAACGAGAACTGCAAAATCCTGTGGGATGCAATGATTCGGTACGATCACCTGACCAGACATCGGAAACCGAACATTGTTGTGGTGAATAAAAAACAAAGAACATGTATAATAATCGACATAGAATGCCCGATGACAACATGATCAATTTGAAAGAAGAAAAAATAAACAACTATGACGATTTGAAGTGGGAAATACGAAGGTTGTGGTCAATGAAGAGAGTAGACGCAATACCAATAGTAATTGCTGTACTTGGAAGTATCAGCACTCAACTACCAGCATGTCTGAAAAAGATCGATGCATGTGTGAAGGTAGAACACCTACAAAAATCAGCATTGCTTGGAACTGCAAGAATTCTTCTCAAGGTTGTTGAAGCATGACTAGTAAACAAATGTCACCTTAGTCTGCTGGCTGTAGATAGCTGACGATTTCCACCATGCCCAGCAATATAAGCTGCGAGTTTTAATACAACAACAACAACAATAATAATAGTAATATGATGACGACGACGATGATGTTGAGGATGAGGACGATGATGATGATGAAGACAATGATGATGATGATGACGACGATGATGATGATGAGAAGGAGGAGGAGGATGAAGACTATGATGATCGTGATGATCATAATGATGGTTATGATGATGATCATGCTGATGATCATGAGGATAATGATGATGAAGATGATGAGGATGATGATGACAATGATGATGATGATGGCCGTCATAGTGATCATCGTCGTCGTCATTTTGTCGGTAGTGCTGGTGGTCGTGGTGGTGGTAGTGGTCACCGTATGGTGGTGCTATTTGTTACATTGATGACAACATTATGACGTCTTACATTGAAGGTGGCGAGCTGGCAGAATCGTTAGCATGCCGGACGAAATGCTTAGCGGCATTTCGCCCATTGCTAAGTGCTGAGTTCTAATTCCGCCGATGTTGACTTTATTTTTCATACTTTCGTGGTCAATAAATTAAGTACCAGTTGAGTACTGGGGTCGATGTACTCGACAATCCCCCGCCACCAAATTTCAGGCCTTGTGCCTAGAGTAGAAAGGATTATGACGTCATACATTTCAATACATAGTTCATACAAGTTGATTTGTAACGATAATATCCATAATTATCATCTAAAGCTTCTTGTTTATTTGTTTATGTTGTTCTTGTTATGGTACTGGTTGTAGTGGTGGTGATAGTGGTAGTGGTGGTGGTGGTAGAGTGTATATATATATATCTGTATGTTCGATATTCTCTTTTAATTTGTTTGTCTTGTTTGTTTTGTTCAGATCATGATCAAGTGAAAATTGGTTTTGATCGGAAGCAAACTTAAGAAGCATGTTTTACAAGAATTCCTGTAAAACAACTGCCACGCTGTCAGTTCTGATGTTAAGTTACAAAGAAAATAAAGCACATGTCTGCATCTTGTAAAATGTTGTCTACATTTTCTAACTGCAAGTACCGTCATTCGTGACATGGCTGAAAACAAGGAAATAACAGAACACGCACACACACACACACACACACACACATAAACACGCATGTATATGTAAACATACATAAGTACATACATGCATCAATCCATCCATACAAGCATATATACATACATACACACATACATACATACATACATACCTATGTATTCCTGATTTTGCTTTGTTATTTACAAGAAACTGACAAGATCTCAATTAGTGTCTGAACTTATATGTCAATCAAATTTTGTTGATAGGAGATCTTTAAAGCATTCACCAATATCGTTTTGATCTTGCACATTTGTACTATTATTTTCATTATTTCTCTTCGTTTTCGCACATTACCATTGTATAGTATAGTGAAGTTTGGGGAAGAATGCAAAATATATAATATATATTCTTTTATTTTTCCTGATCTTTAACTAGTTGCACCAGTCTACTCTTTTCTTCAATATTTTTGTGTATGTTTACACAAAAATTCACATTGTATCCCCTGTTATTTTGATTATAAATATTAAATAAAATTTCTAATGTAGGCTGAGTTCCAAGTTATGTTGAATTAATGAGTCCTAAAGGAGGACGAAATGTTGCTATTCATGACTACCTGTGGCTGAAAAATAAATGATATGAGAAGTATATTGAAATATATGCCTGCTAGTTATTCTTTATTATCAGTTCCGCAACATACTTAGAACTAGAAGCGATTCTCTACCCTTAAGGAGCAGTTTCCAGAGCAACTGCGCGTTTGTAGAGCTCTGGTTGTATATAAAATATTCACAGAAACTGATGCCAAAATGCTACAGTTAGGTGGTAATAAAGATTATCAACTCTAAATGATCCACACAGATAACACAAGATGAAAATGCAGCCAGAAGATTTCTTTATTGTACCAGGGAATGGCATATGAAGGCACACTTGTGTATTTGGTCGTAGAGAAAACATTAATTGTGTCTACGCAAAGAACTTTTATGCAAAGTAAATCTGTACTGGATGTATTTTACCAGCATGTGAGAAGTTTCTCACTGTCTTGTGAGATCCACTCACAAGGCTTTGGAAGGCCCGAGGCTGTAGTAGAAGACAATTGTCCAAGGTGCCACGCAGTGCGACTAGACCCGGAATCATGAGGTTAGTAAGCAAACTTTTTACCACACAGCCACACTAAATGTTAATCTCTTTTTATATGAATTATATCTTCCAATCACTAATTTCCTTGTTTCAATTTCTTCCTAATTAACAAAATAATTAATTAAATAATACTTTGTTTTTTAATTTAATAATATTAATTGATTAAATATTATTATTTGTTTAAAAGCTATAATCATTTAATTATTTATTGTCTCGAATTTATACTTTAGTTTTAACATTATCGCGATTATTATTTTAATGCTTTTATACATTTCTTGCCTCTTGTTTTAAAATACTAGTTCTTAAGCATGCTCTATCCATTTTTTAATTATTCCTAGAGAATTAAATAATTCTATAATTGAATATTTACATATTTCTTGTTTCCCTAATTCCTAAATAACTCTATTTTTTCATTTTACTATACGTTATTTTTCTTTAAAAATTTCCCGTCTCTTCCAAGAGGCCTTTCCGCATGTTTTTACCTTAATATATTTATGCTAACGAAGCAGCCTCTACCATATTTTCAGTCCTCAAAGGCACTTCTTTGATCTCAACCTTTCACGTTCACTCAACACCATCACGTTTCTCTACTTTGCTGAACTCGTCTTTAGACTCAGGTCATTCTACTTCCCAATGAATTTTATCTAATATGTTCTGAAATAGCTCTGGATACTAAGTTAGGCCCTATTAATGCTAACATTTTGTGTATGAATAAAGTCTATATTTTCGCCAAGACTACAAATCGTACTTCCAAATTCTACCGTTAATATATCGTCGACCGTATCGGTACCTCCGCACTCTATAGGAATGTATTTATTGCCTTCAATTAATTCAACAGTTTCCAACCACTTTAAAACTTTCTCTTTTCCATCAACCTCTTTCACTCTTTTAGTGTCTATCATTATTGACAGCTATCACATTCCCTCATTTATTCATTTTATTCACTAACTTACTACCCTTCTTGAACGTTTACTTCTTGTACCCTTCTCTGTTCAGGCACAGTGCATGCTATGTTATCCAGTATGACTTTTAAGGATGGTGGCAGCGTACTTCAAACGTGAAATATGTCAGCTATTTCTTGCAGGTGAAATGACTGCATAAATGCAACCTTGTTAGTGTTGTTGCTGCTGTTCTCATTGATAATGAAGATGACGACGACGACCACGCCGATGATGATGATAATGATGAAGATAATAATGAAACATATCTGCCTGTTCTAAAGTATGTCCTTTTTACTTGCTGATTATAGAAGAAAGAACGTTCTCTATGAACTCCACCAGCATTGAAAACCGATAATATCTGTACCGTTAATGTTCCCTCTAAGCTGTTACAAATCAACATCTAGGAAAGAGAGGTGCAGGAGGTGATTCTAGCTGATGTTCTGGGAAAGAAGGATTCGGTGTAATGGTTAATATGGGATTTGATGGACTTACACAGAACACATTTGATGAGAGGTTGAGAAGCGAATGGACAGAAAGAGCCCCAGTGGCGCAACCAACATGTTTCGTCTGATAGGAAGTTATCGACCCTAGGAATAGCAAATAGGATGAATCAATTGATGGAAGTTTAGATAGGAATTTTGCATGCTATATATGATCGAAGATTTGGCTTATGTGTAGGCTAACAGCATTGCTTTTTCTTAATTCCACATATAATTTTGGCAAATAGATGTTTGTACTGTTATCAGCCTCGGTACTATTAGGAAATAATGTGTGCTGCAATGTTAAGAGAAGAAGCGTTAATAATGTAAATAATTTTGCCCTCAAAATATTTGCAGACGATAAACGAAATTTGAAATAAATCAACGGAAATAGAAGTTCAAGCTTAAACACATCAGGCCGTACAATGGAAGATACATAAAAAGAAGCATTACGCACATTAATTTGAATGGACAAATGTGTACGAAGAGAAACACCATTGCCAACAATATTTACAATAACAAAACAACAATTCATCTTTTACAAATGTTTCTGAATCAAAATGAATGACTTAATTATAAGCCAGATGAAGGAAAATTAGAAAAATGGACACAGACAAGTAATATCGAGAAAGACAGTACCTCTTTGTCGGAAGAATTTATCCATGAAAGTTTGAAGAGGAAGGTAACATACCTCTGTTTTCAAGGAACTGTGAGGAATTAAGGTTTCCATATGCCCTCTAAATAATGTTTAGAGGGATCTCTAGCCAACAGTGGCTTGGAATATGGCAGTACATCTCTTGTACAGAAAAATCATCGAAGACATCGACAAAGCTGATACGTCACAACCATTCCCACAGAGTAAGACGTTCAGTCATAAATATTTTCATGGGAGTTTGCCTTGGATTGTGCTCACCTTTCATAATCATAACAGTACAGCTATCTAATGACTGTAGTAGATGCGAATAACTATATACAGTGCTATGTTAGTGTTTATACCCCACTGAGGGAGCAGAAAAGAAATCAAATCGCTGAATATCTGTGTGTTGCGTTAACGAAAAGATAAATGTTACACGTTAAAATAAAGGCCAGCATAGTGCATTTTTTCAGAAGCAAAGAAACTCGAACAGAAAAGTATCAGATAATAGACGAAGCTGGGGAAATAGTAAGTCCCTGAGAGGATCTGTTTCAATTATTTCATAACATCACCAGTTTCCAGAACAATTGGATTGTCGAGAAAATAAATCGTCTCTTCATCACTTCTGTCGGCATCAGAGACCGTCGGAACAGATCACAAGGTTATCCAAAAGTTTATTTTGCCAACAAGAAATTAGACGGAGACAACAAATAACAATTCCACATCTTAGTCTAATAGAGACCTTGAGGTGAAAACCTAGGGAACTGTAAGAAAATAAGAAGTGCGGAAACCTAGGGAAATGTAAGAAAAAAAAAAAAAAGCCAAAAGAAAGGACCGTTAGATAGACGCCCATTTTCACTCGGAGTTAATTAAATTCGAAAAGGGGAGAAAATATGTTAGCAGAGCCGTTCAGGAAAGAATACATAAAAAAGAAGTGACTAATTTATTTGTAAGGAAATATGGGACGAATACAAGGAACTTCCAAATTACGGACGGTTGGTGAAAATCGTATCAAAAGTCGACTTTAAGATGCTGGACTACTCACTCAAGTATGTTCATATCTGCATTGCAGAGACGCATGTTGCAGTCGGAGCGTTAAATGATCGATGTTGTGGGATGGTCTATATTCCCCAAACTTTGTGGGAAATAGGCATCTATTTGTTTTATATATTTGTTTTATGTTAAAATGTTCACACATTCTGAATATATTATATTACTACTTAGGGCTAAGGCGACGAGCTGGCAGAATTCTTAGTACGCCGGGAAAATGCTTAGCGGCATTTCGTCCGTCTTTGCGTTCTGAATTCAGATTCTGCCGAGGTCAACTTTGTCTTTCATTTTTTCGGCGCCGATAAAATAAATACCAGTTGAGCACTGGGGTCGATATAATCGACTAACTCCCTCATTCGAAATTGTTGACCTTGTGCCAAATTTCAAAACCAATATACTATATTACTGGTTTTCGTCCCTTCACGTTGTAATATATATGTACAATCCCTTATATGTTCGTAAATACTTTTATCACATGCTTTTTCTTATATGATAGTATAACTATAATGAATGTAATAATAAATACTGATTTAAAATTTGACCATGGGAAATATGTTCTCGTATATACATATAGAGAAAGCATGATAATTATATACAATATCGTTCTCCCCATACGCACATTACGCACACTACTTCACGCAAACACACACACACAAATACAAACAGACACACACTCACATATAGACAAGCCCGCACACACACGCACACACACATATACAAACCCGCACATACGCACACAGATATATACAAGCCCGCACACACATACACACATATGCCATAGTGCTCATATATCGTTAGATATTTCATAGTACTTTTATTTATCTGGAATATTATATTTTTTATCTTTTCTTTTGCTCTGTTATTTTTGTTTTGTAGTTTTACGATTACCATTTTGTTTTATTATTATTATTATTATTATTATTATTATTATTATTATTATTATTATTATTATTATTATTATTATTATTACTATTATTATTATTGTCTTGTCTAATTTTAGTTCATATATTTTTGATGGTCTTTTGTTAACTGCTTAATCACTTTATAAACATCATTTCACACGTTGAGGGACAATGAAGCATTAGCGATTTCTAATGTATTTGTGAATAATAGCTTAAATGGAAGGCATAAAACCGTATAAACTGTGTACATGACCAATTGCTTCCTATAAAAATATAATAGCAATTTTCATTGCTTTAGTTTGCTTTATTTAGCCAAAAAAAAAAAATTAAGAAATAAAAAATGTTTGAAAATTAATTACCGAGAAATTATACACACAAGCACACACACACACATACACACACACACCAGCTTGCATGTGTGTGTGTGTGTGTGTGTGTATTCATATATATACATGTATGTATTTATATATATATATGTATATATATATATATATATATATATATATATATATATATATATATATATATATATGTATATATATATATATATATATATATATATATATATATATATATATATATATATATATATATATACACACACATAAATAAATCAATACATGCATGTGTGCGTGTATATATATATATATATATATATATATATACACGCACACAAACACACATGTATGTATAGACGTATATGTATATCATAAATATATATAACTTATTTACACAAGCATAAATGAATACATATAAAACACGTTATGATGCATAAACATAATATGCATGTATATAGTTATGTATACACATATATGCATATATATGTGTGTACATACATATACATATACACATACACACACATATATATACATTAGTGCATATATGTGTGTATATATACATTTGTATATATATATATATATATATATATATATATATTTATATATACACAGACACACATATATATATACATACATACATTTGTATACATGTACACACACATATATATGTGCATATATGAAGTATATACGAGAGAAAGAAAGGGGAAGGATAAACGTATACCTCCCACATTCACTACCACACATATTTATGTACACACAGAAAATCTCTCTCTCTTTCACAAACAGGCACACACACACGCACGCGCACATAAATATATAAACGCATGCAAAACAAACGACTAGTTCCATAATATAACTTTCATAACCTCCCCCCCTTGTTCTCTTTCTCTCTCTCTCCCACACATGCACACACACACACACTTTATATTATATAACTCAAAATGCCTATATTAAAAGTGTGTATCTGTCACTTAGATGTTTTGTTTTTTGTTTGTGTTTGTAGAAATATTAAACGCAATTATTAATGCAGACAAAATTTATACACTACCTATTTCTATGCCTCCGTATGTTTGCACACAGACGGATATACATATAAGCACACGTATAAAATTAATGGCCGAAAAGCTGTTTCGTTTTTCTTCCAAATATCATCAGTTTTGATTAAATAAATGTTCTTTTGCACTCGAATAAAAGCAAATTCTAAGGAACTTTTATAAGTTTTGATAATAATTATTAACACTGTAATCTATAATTTAAGAAAAATAACAACCAATGACACTATACAACTAATATCTCTTAATAGTTTATATGGAAACTTATGTAGGTGAATTTCATGAAATTGCGGCTTTGCATCTGACGTTGCATTTATTGTCATATAAGGTCAATCTTAGCTAATATTAAACAGATCTGAATCACAGCTGACTTGGTTGGGGCATACACGTACGAAAAACGAACAGCTGCACTCCCTAACTCTGTTGTTTTTTTATATAGAATTCCTTTGTCTGAGTGAGGACTAAAGTATACACCCCAAAAGGTCTGAAAGTTTGAGGGAGGGAGCTAGTTGACTACATCGACCCCAGTGCGTATTTTTCATCGACCCCGAAATGATGATAGGCAAAGTCGACCTCGACGGAATTTGAACTCAGAACGTAAGGACGGACGAAATGCCGCTAAGTATTTTGCCCGGCGTGCTAATGGGTCTGCCAGCTCGCCGCCTTAGCAATAATAATAATAATAATAATAATAATAATAATAATAATAATAATAATAATAATAATAATAATAATAGTAATAATAATAATAATAATGATAGTAATAATAATAATAATAATAATAATGATGATGATGATAATAATAATAATAATAATAATAATAATAATAATAATAATAATAATAATAATAATAATAATGAGAAGAAGAAAAAGAAGAAGAAGTCGCCACATGTAACTAACAAGTCTAGAGAGAGAAAACCAATAATGCCAAATTTAATAACTACTCTTAGAGCATGCCACTCAATATCTGGCATAGACAGATTTTACTTTCCGATAATGTAGACAGGTAGAGTGTGTTATGCAACTAGAAGCCTATTGCAAGATATTCATTGCTTTTGAAGAAATACATAATTATCATGTAAATAATAGTAAGAAATTGAAGCAAATAACCACATTATAGAGTTAAAGTCATAAAATAAATAAAAAAAAAACATCATACATAGCAAATCCCTTTAAAAAAAGCTTTAAAATATAAATAATGATAAATTTCATTACTGGCTAAAAAGTGAATGGCTCAAAGTTTAGACTGGACGATAGCATTTTCATAAGAAATAACATAAAATACATGTAATGAAAACACAATACAGTCATTGCAAACAATATAGAGATAAGGAAGAGACAATTAACCATTTGATTTCCGGTTGCTCAGTCTTAGCCAATAATGTATACATCTACAAGCATGACAGCGGTGAGGCTCATGAATACGGGAACTAATACCAACATTATGAAATACTGATAGAAATGAAGGATGTGCAATCATAAACCAGAATGTTTCAGAGAATGACAAAGCGATTAGAAATGACAAAGCCACTAAAGATAGCAAAGCGACTAGAGATGACAAAGCGACAATACGCCAATTCACATGTACAAGAAGATCATAGATACCTAACCGCATATCGTTGTCAAGTACTGTCAGGAAAGTAATATCTCCTAATTGCAGTTTTGCTCCCTATAGACAATGAAGCATCGTTCAAGGAAATTGGGAAATCCAAATAGATATATTTAGATTGATTACTTGAGTGTGGATACTGTAAAAAGGAATAATTCTTATAATAACAAAGGATGCACACAAATGCATAGCCCAATTCACAAGACTTAGATCTATACAAGAGTATGCCGAAAAATTTCTGGCTTTAAGGGTATCGTGAAAAACCTTGTTGGAGGCCCAACCTTCCGAGTTTTTTTACAGGTCTAAGAAAAACTGAAGCACCGCTACAATAAATGTGTTAATCTGTGAGGAGAATACGTTGAATACAATCATAATTAACTGATCCGCCTGTATTTTCTCTTACCCTAAACCTGGAACTTTTCAGCTCTCCGTATACTTGCTTCTGCAGTATATATTACGTAATGTTTTGATATAATTACAAATATGAATAAATGACGCTTACATGAATAATACCATCTAGACGGTTTTAGAGCTACTCACTACTCTTTCTGCATGCTACTGATCATAATAGAACCGAGAGTACCAAAAACACCGTTGCTATCTTGTTCATTGGATGGCGTAGAAAGCATACAAGCTCCTCTTGGAATACCTGTTAAATTAATGATGTGATTTTTAGCATTATATTTTTCGTAGATTTCCCCTTCAAATTCTGCCCCCAAAAAACCTCCGCATCGTTACCATTCTTATTTTTCAGTGCACGCTGCTCTAGTATCAGAACCTTGTTACTTAATCCCACAGCGAGAAACTTTGTGGCGTCCTATGAAAAGAGTTATTTTTGTATATTTCTGTGAGTTGACTTTTTGTTGAAAATCCATCTATATTTGCTCTTTATGGTCGCAAAGGATTGTATTTCAGGCTGATTCGCTGCTGAGGCCGAGACTAATTCTTCGAGTAATCAAGGTCAGAGCTTAATCTTTTGGATCTGTTGGAACAGCAACCACGGGACCAGCTGTTGTTATATCTGATTCTACAGCTATCTGAGTTCTCTGTCATTTACCTTTCAAGTTTTTCAAGCTAGAAAGCTCTCAAATGGCTGCTTTTGCCGCATTTATAGGTATCACGCTTTCTGCTCTATATCACTTGTCATAATCCATCATAATCTCACCTACAACGTTGCACAGCGAAGGAAAAGCCCTGTGGCATTCGGGTAGCACTAGATCTTTTATATTCATAGAGACTGATAACCACATAGCATTTTTAGTCAATTCTGCACTCACCATTCACACATATTACTCAAGTTGACCAATGTCGCATCTAATTCTTTGACTTACATTCTTTTATTTCGAGGACCCATGTATTATAGTATGGGCCAGAGGATAGGTATGAAGCGCACCAACGCAGTTTGTCATCCTTCTCATAATCAACTAGAAGATTAGAAACCCACTCCCTTGTATCCCACCATTGACACTAAGGGTCTCATATCTTCACTTGAGTAGTTCTTCTTTTAATTTATTTCATAAGTGCATATTGAACGACGTTCCAGTTTTCGGAAGGCAGAGGAATGCTATTTCATTAACGCAAACTGTAAACATGTGGAACCGAATCTCATTCAGTCATACATGCACCATATAATGCGTAAACAATCAAGGACACAAGTCTGAGCTTACACAAGATATCAGATGTCATTAGCGATCTAGAGACATGTTTTCTCAATTGAAGTTTTTTATATATCCTCTGTTGCAATGAAAACACGCCACTGGAGTGACTTAAACAGATTGAAACGTTCGTAGTTTTTAGGCTTAGCTTCTGTCACGACTCTCTTCGAGAGCCACGACACAATCTGGAACTACAAAATTTCAGTCGATTGTTTAAATATCTACTACTTATATGCTTTTATCTATGTTATACATGTTATCCTATATGCTAACAAAGTGACCACTTTGCCGCAGCGAGAAATAGCAACTAAATCTCTCTGAATAACACCCTAACAGTGCATGCATGTTATGAATGAGCCAATGAATGAGAGATGTCTAAACAATAGCGACACACAATAAAAATAACAGGTAAGTTTCCCTCAAATCGCAAATCATATGGAAACATCAGAATTTCATGATGCGATACATAATATTGCGGTAAATAGATTTAGAAACCATATTTGTCTAAAGCAAGATTGTAGTGACTTATGTGTGTATACTTACATACATACATACATACATACATACATACATACATACATACATACATACAAACATACATACATGTACATACATAATTGTATAATACATATCAGAATGTGTATACGTGTGCGAGTGTATGTGTGTGTATGTACGTAATAATAATAATGATGATGATGATGATGATGATAATAATAATAATAATAATAATAATAATAATAATAATAATAATAATAATAATAGTAAAAAAAAAACAAGATAATGGGTATCAACACTTTAGCTGTCCCAGTTATAAGCTACAGCTACAACATCCTTAACTGGACACTAAACGAACTATGTAAAATAGACAGGAAAACAAGAAAAATAATGACAGGATATAGGATGCACCACCCAAAATCTGACATAGAAAGGCTATATATACAACGCACAGAAGGTGACAGGGGTCTTATACAGCTAGAAAACTATTATAAAATAACCACCATAGGACTGCAAAAATACCTACTCCAGAAGCAAGGGAAACTAATACAAATAGCCACAAAACACGAGCAAAACAAAAAAACTGTTTTCAGTATTTAAGGAAGCTGACAAATACAAACAAGAAATCAATCTACCTAACAAATGCGAAGAAGAAGACGAAGAAACAACAAAAGCTATAAAACAAATGAAATCCAAACTAAAACTAGAACAGCAACGGACCATGATAAAACGATGGCAAGAAAAGCCCCTACATGGTAAATACTGGGCTAAACTAAATGCGAAAGAAATAGACAGAGAAAAATCCCAGCAATGGCTGAGAAGCTCAGGACTCAAAGCAGAGACTGAAGGATTTTTAATTGCTGAACAAGACCAGAGCCTCCCCACCAGAAATTACCAAAAACACATAATGAAAAGAAATATAACAAGTAACTGTAGAATATGTGGAGATGGACAAGAAACAATAAATCATATTATCTCTGGCTGCCCAATCCTGGCTAAGAAGGAATATATTCACAGACAGGACAGAGCTGGGAGATATATACACTGGAAGCTATGCCAACACTATGGAATAACAACAGAAAAAAGATGGTATAAACACACACCAGAAAAGGTCACAGAAAACGAGAAAGCGACCATACTCTGGGATATGCCAATACACACAGATAGAGAAATTAAGGCAAATACACCAGATATAGTTGTCAAAGATCATGAAGAAAAAAAATGCATTCTAATTGATGTATCAATACCAGCAGATGACAACGTTTCTCTAAAAGAAATGGAAAAACTTTCAAAATACAAAGACCTGGAAATAGAGATAACTCGAATGTGGAATCTAAAAACAGAAACAATTCCTATCATAGTAGGTGCCTTAGGTATAATAAAAAAATATTCAGACAAATACATAACAAAAACACCAGGACTTACAAATATATATAACATACAGAAAATTGCACTACTGGGTACTGCACACATTCTACGCAAAACACTTTCAATACAGTAAACATAAGAGCACCACAGCAAACCACAGCACATACCGAAGGCACACAGAGCTGCGCTCGGTAGTGAAGTGAAAGCACGTTATAAAAATAAAACTACTGAACAATAATAATAATAATAATAAGGAGAATGATAATAATAATAATGATAATAATGATAATAATAATATATATGTATGTAAATATATATATATATATATATATATATACACACAAATACACACATACACACATATATAATTATTTATATTCAAATGTGTGCATATAAGTCTGTGTCCGTATGTACATATATATACATGAGTGTGTGTGTATAGAGCTTAGTAAATTCTTATGTCTCAGACATTCGTCATGGCAGTTATGGATCCTTGTCACTTTCATTAAATAATCAGTTTTCAATGATGTCTATTTAATATTTAATATCACGGCAGACAACAACTTTTGCAGTCATCCGTATTTTTAATATGGTTGTATAAGCTGATGCTAGTCGGTAGCGGAATCGTTAATGTAATGACGAAATTGTTTAGCAGTATTTGCTTTATTTTTTTACGTTTTTCTTTGGAATCTCACCAAAGTTCATCATCAATTTTCATCGCTCCGAACAGAAAGAAGAAAAAAAGACAAAAAAAAAAAATTCAGAACACCAGTCCTGGCCAGTTTTTTAGGATCGATTTAATCGGTTACAAATTAGAGGCTGATATTTCTAAGACTACTCGTTATAGGAACTTCTATGGTGACAAGAGTGCCACGTTGCAATGGAACATGCTTTTTTTATTGAAACAATTTTGGTACATAGAAAAAAGAGACTTGTTGTTTGAGCAACTTCGACCAGGCTCTCTCCAAGGATAAGAAAATTCAGCGCTACTTCACAGCACTCTCCAAATCTACATCCGTGGTATCATTTTTGTTTTAAATACATATTTTACCTGTGAATTTGCGTGTGTAAACGGAATGCATGCAATGAGCTTCTCTGCCCTAGGTGTACGGAAGACACTCGGCGAGAAATGGAAGAAAATTTGAAGAAAGAAGAAACAAACAACAACTACATAATAATAATAGTAATGATAATAATAATAATAATAATAATAATAATAATAATAATAATAATAATAATAATAATAATAATAGTAGTAGTAATAATAATAATAATAATAATAATAATAATAATAATAATAATAATAATAATAATAATAATTAGTTAATTCGTTTTATTGGCCACAAGGGCTAATATCAATTAAAAACATATAAGGACAAAGACAGGACGAAGGTTACAAAAGGTTTCGTCCGAAACGGTAGGAAAGTTCGTCTAAACAGAGGAAGAAAACGGAGAAAGATATAATAAATAAATAGATAAATAAATAGATAAATAAATAAGTAGAACTCCCAAAGGGGGAGGCGCTTCGAAAAAGGAAAGGTTACACGTGGAAAACCCATAAAACCACGGGAGCCTGGTCAGAAAAAATAAGAAAGGGGTATAGAGCCCTTTCTCCTTTTACATTACCTTTTTTTTCTTTTTTTTTCTACAGGTGTATTCTCAGAATTGGTCCGTTTATACTGGCCATTCTTCCAACAGTCACCCATCTTTCAACGAATTTGCTATGAGACAGCACTAACCTCTCTACTCTCATCTTCCTTTTCAAGTGGAACTTGAAAAAGTTGATGAGGCCTTGGCCAAAGAGGAAAGTGTCTGTCTTTAGCCCTTTCAAACGGGTCCACCATATCACCTCTTTCGCTACAGCCAGTAGGCATAGGAAAATTGCCTTGCCCTCCCGGTTAAAGGAGGTCGGCGGGTCAATTCTCACGATGGATTCAGCTGATAGCCGGATCCGTCCTACACGTGACAGTAGCTGTTCGATATAGACCCACAGGTCAGCAATGCTCGGGCACTGGACGAGTGCGTGCAGAACGGTTTCGTCGTCCTGAGCGCACCTCGGGAAGGCCCGGTTGACGGCACTTCCGTGTCGGTAGAGTTTATCTCGAACAGGTAGCGCACCTCGGTAGCACTGCCAGGCGAGGGACCTTTGGAAATTATCCATGGGCCCCGCCCCCTAAAGTTCTCCTGAACAGACTGTTTAGCTGATTATCCTCGACGCCTAGAGTTTCCCCGAGAACGTCGTCGCACTTTTCTCCCACTAACCCTCTATAGAACGCTAGAGTCGAGCTACTACCGATCGCACTGCCCGCCTGACTGAGGGCGGTGAGAGCTTGGCAGCACTCGAGGTGCCAAGCGCCCTTTCTCGGTCTACGTTTGATCCAGGATTGCAGCTCTGTTAAAGAAACGAGCTGCGGAAAATCGCGTCTGACGAAAGGCGACCACACCTGTTCACCGTCCAGGAAACGCTTGAGATGTCGTAGCATGAGCGCATGTTTGCGCATCAGCAACCACGGCATGCCAAGGCCTCTGTTCAGCGGCTGTTGACAGCAGATGGAGCGCCTGACCAGTGGTACCTGGCCCGTCCACAAAAAGTTGAAGAGCAAGCGTACTATCTTGGTTAACCAGCGGTCGGGACAAGGGACGACGGTCAAACGGTAATAGATGACGGATGCGATGTACGCATTCGCCACCTCCGCTCGACCTTTCAAGGAGAGCTTCCTCTCAGCCCATTTCTGGGTGAGGTTGGCCATCCTGTTCGTCACTTCTTCTCAGTTTTTCTCCAACTGGAGGTCCGGACCGAACCAGACCCCGAGCAGTTTAACGGGTCCGTCTGTACAGCACCCTACGACGCTGTTGGACGGCATAGACTTGTCCCTCCAGGTGCCTAGTTGCAAGCCCACTGACTTTTCCGCGTTAATTTTCGCACCTGTCACCGCTTCATACTCGTTTAGTGTCTCGCCAATCAGGTCAATATGCCTGTGGCTCGACACCATCACGGTGACGTCGTCGGCATAGGCAGACATGCTCCTTCCACATCCCAGATCGCGCGGGACGCCCCTCAAAACCTCCAACTTCCGCAGTAATGGCTCGAGAGTCAATACATACAGAAGGGAGGAGAGAGGACACCCTTGGCGAACCGAAAGCGAGATGTTGAACGGTTCCGATAGATGGCCGTTCACCCGTATGACCGAGCAGATGCCGCTGTATAAAGCAGCTATCCACCCGCAGAAGACCGGATCGAAGCCAACTGCCTTGAGAACAGCTGCCAGGTATCGATGGTCGACCCTATCGAAGGCTTTAGACTGATCTAAATTGATCAAAGCCCCACCCACGCCAGCTTCGTTACCCACCCTCTCTATGATGTAGCGCATGAGATGGAGGTTGTCGTGGATAGACCTGGTCGGCACGGCGCTGATCAGTTTTCCCACGACAGGCGCCAATCTCTTGGCTAGCACCTTAGCCAAGATCTTCAACTCTGTATTGAGCAGAGTGATGGGCTTAAATTCCCTATAATGTCTCCCTTGTTTGGGTCCTTTCTTAGCAAAGCCACCACTCCTCGACAAACAAAAGCAGGAATTCTCCCGTTTTGTTGTCAGTTGCAGTAGACGTTTGCCAAGACGCCCGCAAACAAGTCTGGCATTGACGTATAAAGCTCGTAAGGCAGACCATCGAAACCCGGCGATCTACCTCTCGTGCAGCCTTTCATCGCATCACTCCGCTTCGCTGGTCGAGAGTTGCGGCAGGCCGTCTAGGTACACACCGAAGTCAGTTCCGTCGTCCGTCCTACCGTTCATCCTGAACAATTGAGCAAAGTGCTGCTGAAAGGCTGCACACATCTGCTTCGGTTCCGAAATCTCGCAGTCGTTCTGGTCCACCAAAGACAGAATTGTCGCTCTGTTGCCACGCTTCGCCTCAACCACGCGGGCCCATCGAGCGGCCTTAGTCCCCTCCCCGCTTACCGAAAGTGCTTTAGCTCTGACAACGCAGCCTTCATGCTTGGCATCAAAGTGTTGGTCGAGGGCCAACTTCGCTGCTAACACGTCGGTTGCGATGCCTGTCCTAAGAGCCTCGTCTAGTTTGTTAACTAAATCCCGCTCTGTTTTCTTACGTTCTACAGCTAGAGCCTTACTAAACCTAATTGATTCTGCTCTAATTACCCGCTTCAGGGCGAACCACCAGTTGTTATTGATGATTGTCCCGGTTAAAGCCCTCTTAACTAATAAACTAATCCGGTCTCTGTAGGCTTTGCACGACGTTATCGACGCGTTTAGCTTCCAGTAACCGGGGCCTTGTCTATGGAGCCTATCTAAGTCGACCGTACAGATCACGAATTCGTGGTCCGTGTAGCCGACTATGTTGAATTGTGGACACCCTATGCTATCCTTATCCGCTGGCCTACAGAAAATTCTATCTAAGTACGATCTAGACGACCCGATGCGATTAGTCCAAGTCCACATTGGCACATTCGGGTTGTCTAGTCGATACCTGTCGGACAGCTGAAAGCGTTTGAGCAGGTTGGCGAGGCTCTTGCATCCCCCTTTCCTATTAGATGCTCCCGCACCCACCCTATCGATACGTTCGTCTAGGACAGCGTTCCAGTCCCCAACTAGCACTAAAGTGCGAGAAGTACCTAGGAAAACCTCCAGACGTTTGAAATAATCCGACTGCCCTGCTCCTGTCGGAGCGTAGGCAGCCAGTAGTCTGAAAGCAGCGCCGTCACTACTATCGACGTCCAGGACCACCAACTTACCTTCCGGATCCAGGAAGACTGCCCTTATTTTCAAGTCTAGGCCTTTCCGAAATAGCACCGCAGTACCTCCACCGCCCGCTCCCGGCCGACACGGAGATAGGAAAATCTCGTATCCGCCAAAAAGGGCTGCGAATTCCTGCGGGCTGGAGAGCCTGGTTTCGCTAATGGCTGCTACATCTACACTGTAAGACCTCAGGTCGTTCAACAGGTGACCTTGTTTCCAAGGCGACCCGAGGCCTCTCCCATTTATGCTTCCGATTCTGAGAATTACCATGTTTTTTTACAAAAGGAAAGTATTAGAGGAGAAAAGGTTCTACTTACTGTTTTCTGGTGGGGTGGCTCCCCTATGTTTCCGTGTGGGTGTTTCCACTAAATTCCGATAAAGGCTTTGGGAGAAACTTCTCCCTAGCGACCCAACATCATTCGGAAACTTTTCTTTTATTTTATTGTAGTTTTCTTTGGTTATTTTTAGTGTGAGTATGTGTGCTGGAGGTGCGTTGTTAAAGGGCGCAATATACATATACATATATGTATATGTATGTGTGTGTGTGTGTGTGTGTGTGTGTGTGTGTGTGTGTGTGTGTGTGTGTGAGTGGACAAACGGAAGAAGGGCACTCAACAATTTTATTGGGAGTTACATGTATGGATCACGTTTGAAACTCATGGTTAAAGCAAGTAACTGTGTATGGTAAGTGCTAACTATTTGCTGGAACAATTCATAACAGCAAGTAGTTATGTTGTTATGAAACTGCCGAATGTTGTTGTTACCTCTCAGTGTTAATATCGAATCCTCGGTACTGTTACTTCTGGGAAAAAGTTGAAGTCTGCTTATTAGACTTCGCAAAGCAAGGCATGCTATCGCAATGGCAGTAGAGTTAATGAGGAGTTCTCCACAAATTTTTTACCTGCTAGAAATAAGAGCCAAATCTTCTTTCAAATTGCATCCTATGGATTTGAAAACATGCAAAATATATGATAATTTATTTGAAAAATGCATTTAACGTTATGAGATGATAAAAGCGGAAATATCTTTCGTCACAGATTTGTTCAGAACTGCCCAGGGGTTAAAAAGATATAAGACAAAAGAACGTCCAAAGTTTACTAGAAATAGTAACTATACTTGTTGAAAAAATGGGAAGGCGATGGCTGCAACACTCTATCAAGATTGACAAAGGGTTAAGATAATCTTTTCTACTCTCCGCACAAGGCCCCAAAAAGGTTACAATAATACTATGACTAGGAAGTTCTTTAGTAGTGTGCCAGCACCCTGTTGGTTTATGTTATGACTTCTTGCTTCTCTTAGTACTGTAAATGGATCATCGACATTCTGCTGATTTTTCGTCTAACAAAAAAGGTCTGCGGATAATGGAATCTACGTATTCAACAACAAATGTCACGTTTGAAAGTTTGCAAGACTTTTAGACAGAAGATTTTGAATATACTCATTCTTTTCAGAGCAATTTCAATCATCTGCAGTTGTTACGACATAACACATTATTTCCACAGTTTTGAAAAAAGATAAATGTTATTCTCATGACGACATTTACATATTAACTCGGATATCGTGATTAGAAAGTCTGATATAACGTTACCTATTTAGCTATCTGTTTTTGTACTTTCGTTCTTTGATTTCTCTCTGTCTCTCTTACCTTCCCTCTCTCTCCCTCCCCTTTCTCCTCCTATTTCCCTCTTTCTCTCTCTCTCTCTCTCTCTCTCTCTCTCTCTCTCTCTCTCTCTATCTATCATAATATCTGGATACATGATTCTCAATTGTTTTAAACATATTTTAACAGAAAACTACAGGAATACCTGAATAAATTACAAAAGGAAAAGCAAACAGACACACACACATATACATACAAACAGACGAGGACAAAAATGTAAATGTACATACATATATATATGTATATATATATATATATATATATATATATATATATATATATATATATATATATATATATATACATGCACACACAAATGTGCGCACACGCACAAACACAACACAATGTATGTATGTATATATGTATATATGTGCGTATATATGCATGTGTATGTATATATACATACGCACACACACAGTTATAAGCACCCATATTCCTATATGCATGCATTTATTCTTGATTTAGGGATGGATCTGGAGTTTATGGGGTGGGGTGTAATAGGTCTTATGGGATGCACTCAAATCGCATAACAATAGCAAGAGAGGTCAGTTTGTGGTGGTGCTTGGATTTGAGGTGGAACAAAACTATCTATTTCCGAGAAGCCGAAACCACTGTATTATGTATACAAAATACAGAGAGTAATGATAGCAAGTTTGTGGCCCAGAAATCGGAGTGAGTTTGTGAGAGAATTTAAACCAATCATGTAAGGGACTTGCAAAGTAGCTAGTTGTAAAATCTCAAGAAGAGATGGAAGTAGTAATTATACTGACAAGTAAAGTTAATCGCCAGATCAAAGCGCTTGTTCTATGTTACTACTAGTATCGATAACCAGCTGGCGGAAGATCTAGCTGGGGTTAAACTAGTAGTAACATTGAACAGCCACTTTGATGTGGGGATTAACTTTATCTTCGAATACAGTACAGAATAATTGCTTGTAACTGCAACAGAAGAAATACGCTATTGTGTGATCAGCACGCTGTTGTGGGTTTCACTTGAGCTTGGTACGAGTTCAGAAACTGTTGTGGTTAAATTATTTTCTGCATTTGACGACGACAAAGGCCAGTTTTGTAATACGATGTTTATCTTGAAAATAGGCTGTTCATATTTATCGTGGAGCATGTATAATGATTGTGTCTTTTTTCTTCTTTTTGTTTTGGATATGAGACACGATTGTTTTCACCTAAATTTCCGATTTTTCGAGGTCAGAAATCAAGGGATCAGACGTAAAGTGTTATTAGCTCGGTAAGCTTATTGGTAGATGACGCTAGATTTAAATGCCAGCAATGGAATGAAGAGTGGTTTAATGTGTGTAAGAGAAGGCATTGTTGGGTGTGACACCAAGTAGATCGTAGATGTCGATGAAGAAGAGAGTAGTGTGTGTGATAAAACCGAATGCTGGTAAATACCAGAGCTGATGAAATGGATATCAGAGAGAGAGAGAGAGAGAGAGAGAGGGAGGCAGGAAGTCAGTGATGGTAGACAAGAAAGGCATAAATCCAATTGGCTACTTTATCAATAATATGCATGCCGGACACTGTCGAAAGCTTTGTTTATATTCAGAGCAACAAAACCACTTCGATCATATTTCTCGCAGGTGAGAGTACACAGATAACAAACATAGGTTAGTAGAGGTAGCTTGATGGAAACTACACAGGTGATAAATAAGAATTGTGATTGGAAATGTTGTAAGTGCAATGGAACAATAGTTAGTAGGCTCAGATGAGTTTAACTTCTTAGTAACAGGACTCACCGTAGCATGTTCCGAAAAATCAAGATATATTCTTGTAACGTGTGCGAGGGACATAGAAATATATAGCTAAAAATAAAAAAATAGGTACTGAACACGGACATATTATAAACGAATGGTGCAATGCTGAAACGTACTCAGAGGGGCAAATGCAAATGCCGATGGACAGTATCACAAGAACTTGTGAAAACTTCAGCTTGATCATCAGTTTGGAAAATTCAAAAGTGCTGGTCCTAAGAATCGAACACTCTTCTACCATCATCACGAACAACTGTGAGATGGAGGAAGCACAGGAATTTACATAACTCGGCTTTAACCTCACAAAAAACTTCTGTCGAGTCTGAGATCAACAAACAGATTGAATGAGCAGCGTCAGCACAAGCTATGTTGACTACGAGCGTCTGTGAGACCAGTAAGATTAAGGCACACACCAGGGTTGCAGTCTTCAGAGTTTGTCCTCAGTGCACTGATTTATGGCAGCGGTAGAGCAGCCTCTCAATGCTTTCCACATACGCAGCCTCAGATGGAGTCTGAATATCAAGCTAATTGACAGAGTTACCATGTATGAGGTCCTGGCTCACCGGTTAATATTCAGCCTCTTCACCCTACTGAAACAACGACACCTCCACTGACTGGGCCATGTACACACCATGTCAGATACTAGAATCATTAAAGATCAGCGGTACGGTGTGTTGGCCTCTTATAAGAGAATACAAAACAACTCCATCTTCGTTTCAAAGACTTTTGCAAGAAAAGCATTAAGGTTCTTTAGAAGAAACGTTGAAAACTAGAGAAGTGATCGCTCCCTCTGAAGACTGAAACTTGACATGAGTTTAAAAAGATGAGCTGAGATGTTGAATCTTGCTCATGGAAAAAAGCAAATTCGAACGAAAACAACAAGCGAAGACTGGTGTATAGGACGCTGTTACTCACATATGAGACACCACAGTCATAGCAAACGCGACTCTACTAACAAAATAAAAAGAAGATTTCCAGGCTCAAATCCATAGTCTTGTGAGAGTAACGAATACATACATACATACATACATACATACATACATACATATATGCATACATACATACATACATATATGTATATATATATATATATCTTTCTATCTATCTATCTATCTATCTGTCTGTCTATCTATCTATCTATCTATCTATCTTTCTATCTATTTATCTATCTGTCTTCCTCCATCTTTCTATCTATACCTCTGTCCTGGCCTCTACTTCACTGCTATACCCTTCTGTCCTTTCCTCCTTGTTCCACTTCCTCCCTCCACCATCCTCTCTATCTATTTATCTATCTGTCTTCCTCTATCTTCCTATCTACCCCTCTGTCCTGGCCTCTACTTCACTGCTTCTGTCCCTTCCTCCTTGTTCCACTTCCTCCCTCCACCATCCTCTCTGCTCTCGTGTGACCTGTGGTCAACTTTCTTTTCACTCCAGCCGCTGTGAAGGCAAGACGAACTACTAGCGTTCTACCTCAGATTTGCGTTTGGCCGTACGGCTTTTGAATGTTGTTTTCACTGTCCATTTTTTCCTGTCTTGGTTTGTGTTTGCCACCTTGGAATCCTCTGTGTAGTGGGTTGATCCACTACTCAGGAAGAGACTATTCTAGAGTACGTTCTGTCTTATCTTCGAAACGTCTAGATAGAATAGAGACAGCTGATGAAGGGATATTCCAAGTGGCTTTCCGTTTTCCTATGTGTTCGTTCTGTTGTCTGTAGTTTATTGTTCTAACGTCCTGTACCCTGATATGCATGTATATACACATGTAGATGTAAGTATGTACATATATGTGTGTATACATGTATATATATTCTTTGTATTATTACATTATTGAACGCACACGTCCTTTTTTGCAAGTAAGTCTACTATTATTCTGACGTGACTATCTTTCTATCTATCTATCTATCTATCTGTCTGTCTATCTATCTATCTATCTATCTTTCTATCTATTTATCTATCTGTCTTCCTCCATCTTTCTATCTATACCTCTGTCCTGGCCTCTACTTCACTGCTATACCCTTCTGTCCCTTCCTCCTTGTTCCACTTCCTCCCTCCACCATCCTCTCTATATATTTATCTATCTGTCTTCCTCTATCTTCCTATCTACCCCTCTGTCCTGGCCTCTACTTCACTGCTTCTGTCCCTTCCTCCTTGTTCCACTTCCTCCCTCCACCATCCTCTCTGCTCTCGTGTGACCTGTGGTCAACTTTCTTTTCACTCCAGCCGCTGTGAAGGCAAGACGAACTACTAGCGTTCTACCTCAGATTTGCGTTTGGCCGTACGGCTTTTGAATGTTGTTTTCACTGTCCATTTTTTCCTGTCTTGGTTTGTGTTTGCCACCTTGGAATCCTCTGTGTAGTGGGTTGATCCACTACTCAGGAAGAGACTATTCTAGAGTACGTTCTGTCTTATCTTCGAAACGTCTAGATAGAATAGAGACAGCTGATGAAGGGATATTCCAAGTGGCTTTCCGTTTTCCTATGTGTTCGTTCCGTTGTGTGTAGTTTATTGTTCTAACGTCCTGTACTCTGATATGCATGTATATACACATGTAGATGTAAGTATGTACATATATGTGTGTATACATGTATATATATTCTTTGTATTATATATATATATATATATATATATATATATATATATATATATATATTTATACATAGTCACACACACACGCACACACACTCACTCTCACACACACGCACACACACACACACACACAAGCAGACACTGACATGTACACATACATTCATATATACAAACATATAAATCTATGGTTGTATTACTATTCATAGTTTATGCATATTGCAATAATAATCAGATTCACACACACAGATACACATACGCACACGCACATACACACACAGATGCGTGCGCGCACACTCAGATACACACATACACACACAGACACAGGCACGCACACACAGATATAGACATATCACATTGATTCGTCTGGTTTTGTGACATTAAGCGACTAGCCGTTACATATATGAGTGGATAGGTGGATAGATGAAAGGAGGAAATAACTTAAGAAGGAAGAAAGGGATATGCGATTATTACTTATCTCTTTATCATCCTCCTTCACTGTATTCACTGAAATCTGATATGACGCCTTCCCAACTAATCACCAACAATTGGATTTGATTTGTTGGATACGTAGTTTAATGTCACAGATGGTTGTTAGGCAATGATTTCTGCCACAATAAATAAATATATTATCCAAGTTGGACATTAACTATACGGTCGAGTAGTTATTTCTGCATTGAAAGTCGCTAACAACCAACGAAACGACAAACATCACCACCATCACCGCTACTGCCACCGCCACCACCACCAGCACCACCAGCACCACCGCCATTACCATTGAAACAAATTCAGTAATGATCATCATCATCGTCGTCGTCGTCGTCGTCGTCGTCATTATCACCCTCGCTATCATCATTGTTATCAGCATCATCAATATCATCAGTATCATGGTCGACTTTTCATTTGATGGCTTTTCCTTGTTTTGAAAAGCCGAGCAAGTAAACGTCGTAGAGACCGCCTCATAATAAATACATGCAGGTAGTTTATGGATTCTAAGTATCGTGTATATGTGAGTGCGTGAGCGAGAGTGTGCGTATGTTCATGTACCAATAGGAATCGTCTATCCATGTACGCTCATACGTATATGTACACATTTTTACTAACGTCATATATATATATATATATATATATATATTTATATACGTGTATATATGCATGTATGTATGTATGTATGTATGTATGTATGTATGTATGTATGTATGTGTATGTACGTATGTCATTGTTCAGTTGTATTTCAAGATTTCTTGCCAATAGAGAAAGAGCCAGTTTCTAACCTAGATCCAAGCCAAGGCTCCTTCATTGGAATTTCAACATCAACAACAGGGTATTTTTGTTTGAATGTATGTATGTATGTATGTATGTACATATACACACATATGAAGTAGATACCACTCGGTCACACACCCATATAATATTTATATACTTTAATATTTCTTTTGCGTTTACTTGTTTCAGTCATTTGACTGCAGCCATGCTGGAGTACCGCCTTAAAGTATGCTTAAGCTTTTATATGCACTATATGTATGCTTGCATATAGATATTCGTACGTGCAAGTTTCTCATGAGTACATATGTGAATCCAAAGAATTGCTTATTATTACTTTAGAAATGGAGAGAGATATCGGATAATATGCCAGATAATTAATTCCCGAGGAAAAGAACGGTATGGGCATGGCTGGAATGTTTTAATCAAACGTTTGCTCAATGAGTGTCGAACTGGACCCTTAAGTAACAACAACACACCAACAAAAACGAGTGCCCATGGTGCCCTTCTTCACTGCGATTTTGAACATTCTAACACCTGTCCATTCTTTAGACTTTCGGTTAGATAGCCTCAGTACAATCTTAAAAAGTAGGCATACGTTCAATAACTTAATATAAATCTGTTATGCACAAAGGACTGAATGACAAAAGCTGCAATATTTTTGATCAAACGGTTACACAAATACAACTGCTTAAATCCAGTTACTTATGCTCGTAATTAGCTGTCAGACAGGAAAATTAGCTCTTACTGTTCTGCTACCATGAAAAGGTTCACTCAAAGCAATGATTTGTCTCCAGGGGGTTTAAAGTAGTCGCACAACCGTTTTGTAACAAACAGTATCAAATCGTCCTTGCAGAACACACTAACGTCATAAAAGGACATAACGGACAAATAAAAGCGGCTTTGAATGCACACTGCCTGGACAAACAGGAGGTGGTGATAGCTACGAAGTTTTTGATCATAAACCCGATCAAATGTATGCTTACATTGAACTAAAAGTATCACCAATAACTATTTCTAGTGGCAAATCAATACACGTTCCATTTATTTGCTTGTTGTCGTTTCTGCTGTTTAGACCAGAACAGCATTAACTGAGACATCGATGATAGAAGTCAAGCCAACCATGACTGTCCTGTTCATTTATGCAGGATATGATAAAGGGATATTTGTTTGCTATTTTCCACCGTTTTTGAGACCAAAGTGTTGTATATTTTATATCATGAATTTGTATACAACAACAAACTGATTATTGGTTTTCAATGGCCAAATGAATAGTACAAGGCATTCTTTTGTAAGCGTGACTAGAAATTATCTGTGAAATTTGGGTGTAATAAATACCACGAATTACATACTTCGAAGGAGGCAACATAATTAGTCTTAGTGATGTATTTTCAGGTAAAGTAGTGAATAAAATTCATAAACTTATGAACTATTTGCAGCTGAAATAACACGGTTACAATTTTAAAAAAATGAGTGGAAGGGAGCTAGTGTGTGTGTGTGTGTGTGTGTGGTGCATGTGTGTGTCGTGCATGTGTGTGTGTAGGTGCATATGTGTGTGCATATATATATATATATATATATATATATATATATATATATATACATATGTGTGTGCGTGTGTACAATGAATGAGTTAATGGAAAATGGTGTGAGCAAGAACCTTCAACACAACAATCACTTCGAAACATCATACGCCTGTCCCTTACGGGTTGGATATAATACAAATAGTTGTGTAGCATGCATCGTTTAAAGGTTGAATTTCGGTAGGTGTCACATTTTAAATATAATGCTTCGTTACATATATTGAGTTTAGCTTGGCATGATGTGGTCGCCTGGAGGATATTGGTCAGTGAAGCCAATATCCTACAGGCGACCGCAAAATGCCAGTGGAAACTCAGTATATGTAACGAAGTATCTTATTTAAAACTTGACACCTATAAAGATGGATGCAACACAACGATCGGTGCAATGTTCTTGGATTTTTCAGTTTCTATATATATCCTTCCATACATTGTGTAAGTCAGAGTTTGCATTGGTGCTGATTATCTATTTATCTATCTATCTATCTATCTATCTATCTATCTATCTATCTATCTAAAGGAATACAAAAAATGAGGCAAGAACGCAAAATATCCAGACAGATGATACAAACAGGGACAAGAAAATACACACACACACACACACACACACACACACACACACACACACACACACACACACACACACACACACACACACACACACACACACACACACACACACACACACACATATATATATATATATATATATATATATATATATATTTACACACACACACACACACAATTACATATATATATGCTGACAGGCGGAATTAGCCGACATCGGCCGATCGGGTAGCTCTCACTGATGAAGCGTACGAAATACGCGAAACTAAACGTTTAATCTGAGAGATTCTCCGATTTGGTCGTGGGGTGGTTTCTTCCCTTATCAGCGTACGTTTATACATTTGCGCTCTTCCTTCATCACAAGTAGTATTTTACACCTATTTCTCGAAATGTAGTTTTGTAGGCACCCTTAGTCGCATTTAGTGACGATTGAAATTTCCTGTATGGTATTATATTGCACCCAGGAGGAAGCAGAAGAGAAAACAGTTTGTTGGAGTTTGTTGGAGTTATATTTATCATTTATTTAGAATCAGGTTGGCTTAGCTCATATTGTTACTTAAAGTTTCATGAATATGAAAGGTTGTACATCTCCTCAGACATTCAGGTGCAACGTGAAATATAACAAAATGGTTTCTTATTTCCACTACAGTAATATGACCCCAATGCGTTATTTCGAGTCACGTTGTTGTAGGGATAAATCAGCAGTAGAAGATACTGTATGAAAGTGTTGTGGCGAGAGTCTTTGAGACCCCTAGCGAATTGAAGAATAGACTAAGAGTAGAGGTCGGTAGTAGTCGGAGAGAGCGTTTTGATAGTCTCAGGAAGTACGTCTTGTGAACGCATTGATTAAACCTCCGCTGCATAATTTATCTATACCAACCTGTAGCAGGATATAAAAGAAAGCAGGCATTTTTTTTAAAGCAAGAGAGATATTAAAGATCCATAAGTCAGCGAAGCTTTGTGTTTGGCACGGAGGCAGCATCAATGTTTATGACAGGGGGTAGTGAGAAATGACTTTTGTATTACAGAGAGAAAGACAGAGAGAAAGACTGAGAGAGGGAAAGAGAAAGAGAGAGAGAGAGAATTTACTGTACGCGGGCAGAAACATTTAGATTGACTAGAGGTTTATACCTGATTACTTGTCTATTTCTCTTTTAGTGATTTCTGGGAGGGCAGGAGGAGCTACCCTCCCTTCATACAAGCTTCTAGCTAAATTCTCATTATAATGGGATGCCATTCTATCAAAGGTCTCTCCATCTGACAAGGCTGGGGATTTTTCCGCTTCTCATTGTAACCAGATTTCAGAGTACAGCTGTAGTGTGGCTGGGATGTTTATGAACATGAAGCATTTCCTGGATGCATTTTCTGCAGGAGTAGTACTTGCCCGTTTGAAGGTTTCAGTCCTGGAGGTGGAACTTTGTTAAGTTAGTGGTAATAGTTGTAATTCTTCCCAAACATTTTCATGGAGTTCTCGTTCACATGACTTGAGATAGCGAGGCCATCCGCCCTGTATAGAGCTGAACTGTAGGTGGGGTACGTGTTCTTAGAATATCCTCAATGAAGGGCTACGAACTTATCCCCGTTAGTGTTTCCAGTAGAGGCGTCGATGGTTCCTACACAGTAGAAGCAATCGTGAGTCAGAAATGATTTCCTAGCGTTCACGCTGATTTTGGTTTCATGGAAGTTGAATGTAGAAATTTGTTCAGAAATTTCTGTTCGTGTCTGCAAGTAGCCTGATGTCGTGCGATAAAACTCAAGAGTGATAGAAGCACTTTGGAATTTGTTTCTTTCTTTCTGATTATGTGGCATCCGTGCAACAAGATTTTGGTCCTTACTCACCGAGTGAAGATTGCAGGAGATGGAATCGAGAGAGCATCCTATCTGCTGGGACCCTTCCCTAGCCGGTTGGCATGGATAAGCTGGTTCAATCGATCCTCATTGAACTGAACAGACTGGTCGGAACGCAAAGATTCTGTGAGGTCGAAACGAGAAAATCATTTCGGTGCAGTTCTTTTAGAAATCAGCTCCTTCTCCAAATACAGATGAAATGCCTCAAGCAGCTTTGGCAGTTTTGGAATATTGAAAGTAGAGTGAATCATGTGTTGAAAATGCTCATACATTTCTACTTGTCGCTCCATCGTCATATGTTTAAGAAAAATCAAATTTATTCAAAATTTCAAAAGCGCTCAACAAAAGTTATGGAGGAAGAACAGAGTTTAAAAAAATAATGAAAGACAAAACTCTACGAGAAAAATATTTTTCGTGTGAATTCAAATAACGTTGAAAAGAAGCGAACGAATTAATCTGACAACCCATTATATGGTTTAAGTTAAAAATCATTGTCTCGTTCCATCTTCTTTTGTATGTTCATTTGTTCTAGTGTTTTGGTTTCCATAGCATCCTCTTTCGTCGTGACGTTTCAAGTGTAATTTAAATGAATGCGCATTGTCTATCTAACTAAAATCCAACAGGTTGAAGAAATTAGAGACAATAATTATTAATTATTTCTTTAATTAATTACACAATTTGATTTTTTCTATTTATTTATATTTAGCTTTTTTGCTTTTCGTGTTATTTTACTTTTCTTATTTTCTCTTAATAGACGGACAATCAGAAGTCAGCAGTTAGAAAGAAAAGACACTTTTTTCTGTTTGTGATATGTTTAAGGTTTTAATCAAAATAGAGAGAGAAAAAAAACACGAGTTAAAAATAAGACGAATTTTAATTAAATGCAATAAGCTTTAATTAAATGATAAAATAATTAATAATAAAAATACAAAACAGAAATTATAATAAAACGTCTTTGCTCTTTCGTGCGTACTCGTCAAATTTACGTAATTTTACAGTTTGATATAATGCTATGATTATTTATTTCAATTTGTGTAACATTTGATCCAGCAATAATATATTTAACGATAGCTTTTGAAGAAGTTGCTCATATGCAAATGGAGCTATAAAGTGTAGTTTAAAATATTTTGGACAAACTTCCTCTCAGATGGGAAAAAGAAATATAGACAGAATTCCCAATGCGATTTGGTTGATTCTTTTCTTTTCTTTTTTTCTTTTTTTTTTTTGCTTATGATAAATAAACCTCATCTATGGGAAGGTGACTCGTTAATATCCTTCTAAATCGACGGTCATTGTCAATGAACTTAGGGCTCTGATGTCAGAAAAATATGTCTGACGAGTCTTTCATGATGCCAAACAGAATTGGAAGAGGATGGTGATGACGACGACGACGATGACGATGATGATGATGATGATGATGATGATGATGATGATGATGATGATGATGATGTAGTATGTATCCTTCCTATTTTTAAAGCATGATAACATCATTTAAGGGATATTTCTCTTAAATGTTAAGCGTTCCCTTAACAGCACTTTTATTGTTGCCGTTCTTTCATGTCTGGATTACGTGTGCCCGCACAGACTTATGTAAATAATTATTCCAGCCGTGAACTTCCAATTTTCTTTTTATTTCGGATATAGTGTATCTACAACTGCAATTTATCTTGTGTCCTTCTTTTTATAAAATGATAGGCTATAAAGAGATTTATGTGATATTTACAACAATTTTAGCAAAGGCGTAACAGTTTCTTCGTCGGCTCGGTTAAGTTGGGTAACCTTGTGAGATTATTGTCGTGATATATGGAATTCGAAACGTCAAATGACTTGAATTTTTTTCCGGATTCGGAGAAATGCTGTAACGATGAGATAGAGACTGTCAAAGTGAATGACAATTATAAGATTTCATGGGACTTCTCCATAGAACTTGATAGTATTATCGAAGCAAAGTGACAATATATGGTTGCAGAAGAGACACAGAACAAGGCGAGTAAGATCAATGATTTTGCATTTCCGTTAAGTTTTAGAGGTAAGGGAATATATTGACATCTGAGGGCAACATCTCTACGGAAAAGATTAATATCTTTTTATTGTATGATGATGATGATAATAATAATAATAATAATAATAATAATAATAATAATAATAATAATAATAATAATAATAATAATAATAATAATAATAATAATAATGATGATGATGATGATAATGATAATAATAATTGATAGATAAAACTGTACTTAGAAACTGCAAAAGGAGGAAAAGTAACTTAGCCATGTCATGGATCGACTATCGTAAGGCGTACGATATGATCCCACGTTCTTGGATTATAGAATGTATGAACCTATTTGGTATTGCATCGAATGTTGAGCGATTGCATGGAAAAAGTATGGCGAATTGGAGGACAGACCTGACAACATATGGAAGAAGTTTAGGGAGAGTAGAAATTAGGAAGGGCATCTTCCAAGGAGACTGCCTGTCCCCACTGATCTTTGTACTGTGCATGATAACACTAACGCTGATTCTGAGGAAAGCAAAAGCTGGGTGTGTAATCAAAAGCCGCTAACAAAAAGTCAACCATTTGTTATTCATGGATGACCTCAAACTTTATGGTAAAGATGAAGCCCAAGTCAGTTCCCTCGTTGATACTGTGTATAACTTCAGTGCTGATATCAGAATGGAGTTCGGACTAAGAAAGTATGGTGTATTAGTCCTGAAGAGAATCAAAATCAAATGTATGAACGTGTTAACGATACCGTCGGGGGAGGTTACGAAACAGATTGAAGAGACGGGCTATAAGTACTTGGGAATTTGGGAAATGGATAAATTGATGGAGAAAGAAATGACAGAAAAATTTCAGGCGGAATACTTGAGCAGATTGAGACTGATCCTTAAGTCGAACTTAAACGGACGGAATAAGGTCGAAGCTATCAACACCTGGGCGGTTTCACTCCTTAGATATGGATCAGGGGTAATCACATGGACAGTAGATGAACTAAACAACTTAAACTAAAAGACAAAAGGAGTTGCTAACTAGATATGGGTCACTCCACCCAAAACGTAACACAGGGAGACTGTATATACCATGAAAAAGAGGGGGAAGAGGACTTGTTGGATGCGAACACAGCATTAAGGCAGAAGAAAACAACATAGCATGGTATGTAAAAAATACCACAGAACCGCTATTATAAGAAGTAAGAAGATCAGGTTTGTGTAGGATAAAAGATTGGAAAGATAAAGCACTATACAAGAAATTGAAAACGAATGAAACTGAAAATAGGTGAGTAAAGAAAAGAATGCATGGTCAATTTCATAGGGATGCTGAAGATAAGACAGAGAGAGAGAAAAAATGTGAAGGACTAACAGTGATTTAAAACCGGAAACGGAGGCTCTAATCTGTACTGCCTAAGAGCAAGCACTAAGGACAAACTACATAAAATACAGAATAGACAACACAGCAGAAAGTGATAAGTGCAGAATCTGAGTACAAAACGGTGAAACCGTATGGCATATTACCAGCCAATGTACGCCACTAGCCCAGAAGGAATATAAGAGAGCCACAACAATATAGCCAGGCGTGTCCATTGGACACTTTACAAGTATGGACTTGACAGAGCAAAAAATTGGTACGACCAAAAACTTGAAGGCATCATCGAAAATATAAATGCAAAGATCCTATGGGTTTTTATGATTCGGTGCGACAATGAGATAGAGAACAGTAAGCCAGATGTAGTCTTAATTGAGAAAGAGAACAAACTATGCTGAATCATAGTACATCTCCAGCATTAAAAGCTGTGCAAAGACAATAAATAATAATAATAATAATAATAATAATAATAATAATAATAATAATAATAATAATAATAATAATAATAATAATAATTGCTCTGATGTCATCCAAAACCCAGAGCAAATACCTGCCTGGCTGACCGAAGGGACAACATGTCTTCTACCGAAAACTGAAAACACGAATTCCAAAGAACTACCGACCAATAACATGTCTCAGCACTACCTACACAATCCTCACATCCATACTAACTGAAAACATAAACACTTTCCTGGAACAGAACTCTATCCTTCCATAAGCTCAAAAAGGCCGTAAACGGAATTCTCATGGATGCAAAGATCAATTTCTCATAAATAAAATGATTGTAGAGGATTGCCGGAGCAACAAGAAAAACCTGAGCACCGCATGGATAGACTCCAGGAAAGCGTTTGATAGTGTCCCACATATTTGGCTACTGAAGTCCCTTGAGATATATAAGATCTCTCCTGTCGTCTCCATATTCTTGCAAGGTAGCATGTCCAAGTGGGATACACATCTCCTAAACCATAGTAAAGGAATGAGCCAATCTAATAATATCAGCATCATACGTGGCATCTTTCTAGGTGACTCCATCTCCCCATTACGCTTTTGCATGGCACTGATCTCACTCTCACCCGAACTGAGCAACATCAGTTATGGGTTCAAAATGTATATTATAATAAATCATTTGTTTTATATCGACGATCTGAAGCTGTTTCTTATACGCCTCTACTCATTCGATGTTTAAAGACTAGTTTTATAGAAACTTCTTTCTAAATTCCTGTTTTGTTTTTCGCACGTTAACGTCTGTAGGTCCGACTATGTAAAATGTTAGAGAAAGTAACCTAGTGTTTCTTGCAATACATACCCGTACATATATCGAAAGCAAAATCTTTTCAGGGGCCCTTAAAATGCTATTGTAGATCTCACTGCTTATGTCACCCAAAGCCAACATAGAAATATGCACGCGCACATGCATGAGCGCTACAGCACGTCAATGTCTGATGGTTATGTTTTAACTATCCAAGACTTTGAGACGGCCAAGAAATATCGAATGAACGAAAGTGTATATAGAAAAAAAAAAACATAGGCACCAAGTTACAACGAAAAATATCGACGATATTAACTATCTGTAGAAGCTATTACACAAGTACTCAGTAGCTGCTGCCTAAATGCCATTAAGTTACTACTTCTCACTGCGACATGATATTGCTAAGCGAATATAATGCCAGGCATAGGAATGATTGTCCTGGGTTAAATATGCACAATGTTATACATAGTCACAGAAGGTAGATTGTTGGGAAATTCCCTTAAAAACGTCTAAGTTTAAATATAACAGGACAGTTCCTTATGGAAGGAAATATATACAATTTACTGTCGTGGGCGTCAAATGTTTTGTAAGTGTGGACATTTCTTAGGAAATCAGGAAAAGTGAAATATTTGTTGATAATTAATTAGATTCTTTAAATTTTCTATTGTGATTATAAATTTAAATTTATACTGACAGTATTAGTAAATGTTTATGCGGCTAGTTTGAAAATGCAAACCCAGAGAATTCAGGGAACAATTAGTCAATACGAAATTTGTAAATACGATGTGTAAGTGGAACACTAAAAGAAAGCAAAAGTTTTCTCAAGTTCAATATGTATCAACTGTATTTGTTAGAAGCTAATTTCATTCATTGTAAGAGCAATTTAAATAAATATGAAAGAATGAACCACACACAGTCACCCACACGAGATCACGTAAACACACACACACGCATCTATCTATCTATCTATCTATCTATCTATCTATCTATCTATCTATCTATCTATCTATCTATCTATCTATCTATCTATCTATCTATCTATCTATCTATCTATATATCTATCAATCAATATTTCTATATATAAAAAAAAACAAACAATAATAGAGGCGACTTGCAGAACCGTTAGCAAGCTGGCAAAATGCTCAGTGGCATTCAGCTCGGTTTTACGTTCGGATTTCATATTCCGTCGAGGTCAACTTTGACTTTCATCCTTATGGTGTCGATAAAATAAGTAACAGCTGAACACTGGGGACGATGTAATCGGCACTCTCCTCCCCGAACTTGCTGGTCTCGTGCTAAAATTTCAAACCAAGATTTATATTATAAGAAAAAAAAAGAAAGAAAAATATTGGCGATGAGCTGACAGAACCGTTAGCATGCCTGGCAAAATGCTTAGCAGCATTTCCTCCGTCTTTATGTTCTGAGTTAAAATTTCACCCAGGTCGACTTTGCTTTTCATCCTTTCGGATTCGATAAAATGAGTACCAATTGAGTACATAGTGTCGGTGTAATCGATTTAGCTCCTTTCCCGAAATTACTGGCCTTGTGCCAAAATTTGAAGCCAATATTATATTAAAATTTGGGATGTTAAGTGAAGTAAACATCAAACATGTACGATGATGAAAACGATACAATACGGTATGCAACGTTAACATTGTAGAATGTTGATTTCAAGTTTTGCTGCAGTTGAATACGCCTCATGGCTAGAGAAATATAGAGAATTGTGGAGGGAATTTTTGTTTAGAAAACAAATTCCGTAAGATCCTAAGCACTAAGTTCTCACGTTGTTTTTATATGGTATTGTTTGGCGTGTAAAATAATTTTCAAAATGTGCTATAGCTGAATGTTGGAATGTTTTAAATTCTTATGTGCATGGAAAACATGTTGATGTTTTTTTCTATTCAGGCCATTAAGATACTGTTCTTGTTGAGTAAATGGATTTTTAAACGAATTTCAGGGTAATCCTATATGTGAAAGTGAAGGTTCTGCGCGCAGTATATCAATTATATTGCATGGGTCTTCCTTGCAACGGACATAAAATTCTATTAACAATGTTGCAGTTACCTGTGTTTTGGATGATCTACTAAATATTTGGCTTCGATTAGTTGGACATTCCGACAATTGAAGAAGAACTATAGACGTGCGGCTTGAAATCTCTGTTATTTTGTTTGAGAATGGAGTTGAATGTACATATATATATATATATATATATATACTTATTTATGTATAATATACAGATAGTCGCAGGCATGGCTATGAGCAAAGAAATTTGGTTTCCATCCACATGGTTTCAAGTTCAGTCCTACTTTGGGACTTTGGGCAAGTGTATTGTACAATAGCGGCACGCCTATCAAACCATTGCGAATGAATTTGGTAGAGAAAAACTGAAAGAAACCCGTCGTACATATATATATATATATATATATATATATATATATATATATACCGGCTAGTTTTGCCCCTGTCGTTGTATAAACATGAGTGGGGAATATAACATAGGTCGTGTAATAGCGTGTGTATGTATAAAGAGAGAAAAGGATAAAGAGACCAATGGCAAAGTTACTTACGATTAAGTACTTTAGGTGTAAAACAAATATAGAAGTGTACACACAAACGGGCGTACATACATACAGGTGTACATACATATACACAAGTGCATAATTAGCGGAGTTCCCACTTAGAAAACCACCCCCAAAAATCTGTGAGATTTTTCGTGCGCTTGTGTTTGTGTGTGTGTGTATGAATATGTACATATGCATGTTTTTTTTACGTTTGGAATTGATCCTACAAGGACGTAAGTACTCAATTTACATGAGATAAGCTAAGTTGAATATATTTTCTTCATGAAGGGCAGACTGATCTTGTAAGAATCACTAATCTCTCTCTCCCTCCCCCCCTCTCTCTCTCTCCCTCTCTCTCTCTCCCTCCCCCCCTCTCTCTCTCTCTCTCTATATATATATATATATATATATACACATATATACACATGCATTGAGAGAGAGAGAAAGAGAGTGTGTGTGTGTGTGTGTGTGTGTGTAATGACACTTATAAGACCAGTCTGTGTGTGTATGTGTGTAGGTGCGGCATGCATAAGAAGGAATTCCATCGTCTTCGGGAAAACGTATAGACCTGAATTCAAGGTAGAAATTATTCATCAACTGGATTGAAGCAGGGATCTCATGATTACTACTTGATTATCTAACCAGTTATGTTTGTTTTCTTCGTAAAATACATATATATTCATCAGCCCACACCAATTATCTTACTCAGATAACTACATAAAATTACAAGTTTAAGTATAATGTGCAGTGGCCTCCAAATGGCTATGTGCGGATTTTGTGATTAGGGGAACTGCATGTTTTTGAGTTTGCAACTGAATAAGGTTCTTAAGATGCATGTACAAAGTCATCTTGACACGAGGTGTTGAGAATTCAATTTTAAGCCAGAATATTGATATATTATCTCTTCTGTTCTGTGGGGAAATTTATATTTAATTTGCTTCTTTATTTGTTGTAGAAAGAGTGGATCTTCTCTGAAGTTCTTTTCTTCCTGTCTTCAAAGTATTAACATTAATGAAAGGAAAGTATTCGACACTTTCACCAGTTAAGAATTCAAATACCATAATACTAACCTTGGCGAATATTCACAAAGAGGAAATGGGTATTTGTAGTTGAGGACTAGTGAAGCTTTAAGTTCGAAAACATTTCTATATGGCACAAACACGCATTATCTTTCGTTTCAACACCATATGTGCGCAACTGTACGCACACAAACGCATGCAAACATTCACACTTATAAATATGTGTGTAGGGGTATATGTGTTTATATGAGAGAGTGAGAGGTAATATTTCTCTGACGTATTAAACGTTTTGTAGAATTCAGGAGACCAGCATTTTCTATGGCTTCCTTGAAAGCTGGAGAAAGAATGGCTGGAATCCTATCTGAAACTCTGTTATATCTCGGAGAAATGAGAAAACGTTTGCAGTCCATTATGGATCTCTCATTGTCACGGTTAACAGACACCATCTTCGCTTTGCATCCCGAACTTCATAAGTATGTGCCCTTTGGTGACTGGTACTAGACACATTGTGCACAAATTGAGAGTATATTATTTGAAGAATGAACAAGCCTCATATATAAATACATATGCATGTGTGTATGTGTGTACATATGTTTATATATATGTGTGTGTGTGTGTGTGTGTGTGTGTGTGTGTGATTGTGTGTGTGTGTGTGTGTGTGTGTGTGTGTGTGTGTGTAGCATATGAATTAAAGATAGATAATCTCTGTATAGAATACACTTCCTAGTGCTCAAGAGATTTTGACTTGAACAGGCGGAGGAGTAAATGTAAGAATAAGCAAATTAGGTAAGTCGATATACAAAAAAATATTTTAGAACATTTAATACAAAAATGTACATACATGTACATACAAAAAGTTAGTTCGACTTACACAGAAGAGAAATGATATCAGGAATTCCTGATATCATTTCTATTATGTGTCAGTCAAACTTTCTATATGTACACGTATGTGCATTTTTTGTATTAAATGATTTTAATATTTTTTATATATCGACTTACCTAACTTTTTTGTCCTTACATATCTTCTTACATTTATTTATATCTATGTATTGTTTATATGTACGTATGTATGTATGTATGTATGTATGTATGTATGTATGTATGTATGAATGCATGCATATATGTATACACTCACACATACACTCACATATCCTCCATTCAACAAAAACAACGCCCGGTGTCCGAATTCCGCCAAATGGTTTACTCAAATTAGTGACGTTGCTGTTCAGGTAAATTACAAGACCAACCTACCACACATGGTGACTCTCATCCACTTACCCGAACTGGCTGGAGTTCTCGATTAAACAACAAAGACTCCATAAGCAGTAGCCCCATGGAGAAAGCCTCAAACCTTTGCTGACCACACTAAACACCCTTAAGCAATCCCCTCCAAATTTTCCTTCTTCCACCCGACAATAAGCTTTCCAACCGCTTACACACAAACTCCATGTAAGGAAATCTTGATAGGTGCTTCAAACAAACAAGGTCATCGTTGTTAACACTCCTTTGCAATACACTTAATGCGCTCCAGAACAAGCTCATATTCTGAACAAACTCTTACCTTTCACTCTCTGCAGGATATAACCAGGCATTTAAAGTTTGTAATGAAATCCCAATCCAAAGAAAGTAATCACTGCGAGCCAGCTATCACTCCATTGCGTTCACTTGTAAAATCTTGAACGTTACTAATGATTACATCCTCGATCATGTTGCGTCAGTGTCTCTTCTCGGTGGACACTAGTACTGTTTTCGCTCCTCGACTTATTCTCTTATGTCACTCATTAGTGAAAATTTCGAGGAAAGTATTGTTGCAGCACTAGACAACAGTAAGGTCTTCGATTCTGTTTGGCATGCAAATCTCTGACCAAAATTTCCCACCTACGGGATCCATTAATCTCTCGGTAAATTCCTATCAGATTACGCCATTGAGACACGAGATGATAGCGCTTTTTCTACCCAGCTCTTTTAACTGCAGTGTTCGCCAGGTTTCGCTCTTGTCCTCGCTTTCTTCTTTTCTGCATTAATGCTCTACATGCCACCATCTCCAGAAATACCACTCTTATGCAGAAAACACAGCGCCCCGGTATTCACTAACTTTTTCCAACCCTGCATTATCTGCTCACAGACTAACCACTAGAAGCCAAACCTACATTGATTCAATAAACAGAGATATCGAGAGCATCCTTCAACGAGAGGACAGATTTATCTACTAAGAGCAAAATAACGTAAGCGATAATCATATCAAGAAAAGGCCACTGCATCATACAGCCTGCTAATATGAGCAGCTTTCAGCTAGAATCCTTGTGGTCACTCCCCTTATAGGGTCATGCTATCAACGAGGATCTTTTGGGGAGGAAATATATTCTCAGTTTAGCTGGTTCTACATCCCGAAGACTAGCCCTTCTCTTTAAAGCTAGCAGATATTTCAGCTTTTAACAGTTGCTAGCACTCAACAGCGTTAAAATGTGGCTAACGAATAAGTAATGCTTCCACATCTGGGACTTGCTGATGCTACGCAACTGGCATCCTCGATCGTATCCTGTGAAGTAATGCTATGGTGGTTGGCATTCCACTACCAACTGACACAGTCAATGATCTGGCACACAGCTCTACTGTCTCCTTTCCCTGTCTTTTCTATCGATACAATAATGGCCTGTGCCTCTGCTTTACATCCAGCACCGGTTACCTCCATTGACTTGCTGACACTAAATTTAAAGCTGTGAAGATGAGAGTTAACTATTAGAATGAAATGCGAACAAGCGACTAATCACACACACACTCACACAAGCATTTATTCTTCACGTGCTTATGTAACTATTATTTGATAACCATTGATTCCTCTGAGCTCATATGCCCTTCAAATGTTTTGTTTTTCATTCTGTAACGTGCTCGAAATCAAGAAGATATCCTGATGAAATTGCTAGCGTAGTCACCGATGGCCTGACCAAGCAATAGGCTGCATTGGTTTACATGTTACTGTATTTCGCTCAATATTATGACCTGCAATAATATAAGTAAATGTATGTCTGTGCACGCGTGTGCGAGTGTGCGTCTATTTCGGTATACGTATGCTATTTATCACGATGCTAGCATTCATTAAACTTTCAAAGTTTTCGCTTATATATGGTGTGTAAACATACTGTAATATTCCTAAATTCCCGACAGACCTCTTTATCTCTTACATCACAGTCGTTTAGTTAAAACCTAATGAAACCTCTTCAGGGAAAACTCTTCGAAATAACTAAATATACACCTGCTACATATTTTGGTCTTTCTGTAGATGTCGTTCTCTAGAAGTCGAACATTTATAGTAGGCAGCAAACAATTTCAAATTATCTTTCATTTTTGTTGTGAATCTAAATAAATATTTCGAACACCCATTAGCCAGAAGTAGTGAAACTTTGGTACTTGATGAAGCTATTATATAATGATCTGAATAGATTTTAGAATTGAATACAATTGAATTGGGGAAAAAAAGGAACGTTTAACGACGTTTTATCATGATTCAACTTCGCGATGTGTGGTCTGGCGTTGAGTTGAAATAGGAATGGATCTGTTGACTAATCTAGGTTGCTTTTTTATTTGTAAGTTTCTGCATCATTTGGTTCAGTTGGCTTCAGTATACTTCGGCCGTGATTGATGAGCCAGGTTTAATGAAATCATAATGGATCACAGCTGCGCCAGACCACCAAACACACACCATCCGTTTGTTTTCATGAGTTTTGCATTTTGGACAGTGTTTCGGTGGCTCGTCTTTGTCCAACCATTGTGCTGAACGTTTACGGTTGTTGTATTTCACATCACATCATATTCGATTAAAAAATGATTCATTTTGTGGCGAGAAAGTAGCATAATGCAGGCTTCCAAACACTGCTGTTTTTGATTTTCATTGAGTTCATGTGGAACCCACTTATCCAACTTTGACACTTTACCTATTTGTATTAGGTAAGTCAATATAGATTGCTTGCTAACACCAAACAACAACGATAATTCACAGGCACTTTGAGATGGTTCTGACTCAACGGTGACTTTCAGTTCGTCCTTATCCACCTTTGTTTCTGGTAGACCGCGTTGCTCGTTTGTGAGGTCAAAGTTACCAGAACGAAATTTTGCAAACGAATTCGATACTGTCTGCTGTGAAATAACGTTAGGATGAAATATTCCATTATTATTCTGAGCTGTCTGTGATACTGTATTTCCATGAAAGAATTGATAGCAAAAAATGATTTATAGATACTTTATAAGGCGCAAAATGAGCAGCTGTCAAATTTTACCATATACCTTACTACAAATTTAATACATGACGACCCAGTAATACATACATACATACATACGTACATACATACATGCATACATACATACATACATACATATATGTATATATATATATATATATATATATATATATATATATATATGTGTGTGTGTGTGTGCGTGTGTGTGTGTGTGTGTGTATGTATATACACAAACACACACATATATATATATATATATACATATATATACATACATACATACATATATATATATATATGTATTATATATATGTATATTTAGATAGATATAGATATATACATTTGCATATAGGCGCACGCACACACGCACACACACACAGACACATATATATATATATATGTATACACACATACATATATACATAATCTAAGTTAATATACTTATTGCATATACATAGTTGCAAGGCTGGTTAGTGCGCTGTTCGCCCGAAATATCATCTGTCATGGTCTTGCTGTGTAGTAAAACGCAATATAAATCGAAGTAAGCTGAAGAATTGTCCCGGGTAGCTTGCAGCAAGAACGGCAGACCCACATTGGACTATTTGAGATTTATCAAGAGACTTAACTCACCATCATCTGGCATTGTACATGTCCGCTACTGGATTTTGTGTCTCCCTCCGATATATATTGCACTTTTCAACATTGGACATCCATAAGATGTTATTTCTGATGAATACCGCAGTAATAGTGTATATACAACAGTTTAATAGTGTATATACATTAACCATGATACATTGACGTCTACTTCAATGTAATGCTTCTTCAGATGTATATAATAGATAGATGCATGTGTATGTATGTATATATACTTAAATACGTAGATAAGTTTCGGCCAGTAATGGCACAAGCCAAATATGTGCGTGTGTATGTGTGTGTTTGTGTGCGCACGCGCGTGTGTATACATACATATATATATATATGTATATACACGTACATACGCGCACACATACGCATGCATAAATATATATGCATAGTTTGTAGCGTATGGAGATAAAGTAAGATTAAAATGGAAAGATTTCACATATCATTTCATATCGAATAATTGTAGGGACTTTGATTTGCTTGCGTTAGCATGTGAAAATTCCTCAAGTGTGTGATATCATATTCATAAAATTCCGAACGAAGTGAGGCGCATACAAAAGCGTACGTAATCACGAATACATATGTACATACAAATGGCATATACATATAAATATGCATTCTTAGAAACAAAGGGAAGGATATGTACACACCTTTATATTCCTTCAAGTATTATCTATATAAATTTCAATATGTAAGGCATAATAATAAACCGCAAATAAAAGGACATACACACACGTACCCACAAACACACACATGCACTCACACATACATGTATGTATATGTATATATGTTATATGCACGAATGGGGTTGTACAAATATGCGTGTGCTACATGAATTATGTATATATAGATATATACTCATATCTAACTACATACATATGTGTGCGTGCGCGCGCGCGTGGTGTGTGTATAACTATCTAAAGTAGCTGCTTTTAAAATCTGTGAAAGAGATGCAAGTGGTAACGATGCCTAAACAGTAATGTTTGTTGCCACTTCTGCGTGATTGTTTCCTGCAGGACTAAGTTACAACATTTTAACCTCAGGAAAGTATATTTTCTAGCTGGTGAAAGACACACAACCTGTGTCTGATATATTGCGATTAAGTGAGCTAACCACTCCACTTTGCCTTTTCCTTAGATAACATCGGTGACGTGGAGAGGGAAAGCTCGTATGCAAGGGCGACTGCTTGTATTCCAACTTACCGGACTTATGCTTCGAATGGTAACTTTCTAGTTGTAATCCCATAGTCAGTCATGATCCGAATGGGATCCATGCTCATACATACATACATACATACATACATACAGACAGACAGACAGACAGACATATAATATCCTTTTTGTATATATTTTTAATAATATCATTATTAGTAGACATCATTGGTATAAAATTGTTATTCTTAGGTATATTATATCTCTTTATGTATTCTTTACTATGTTTCTTACTATTGCTCATATTATCATTATCATATATTAAAAGTAAAACTATTAAAAGTGAAACTATTAAAAGTGAAGTTCAATCTAGCTTGTCTGCTTGCTTGCTACGTTACCCATCCAAACTGGCGCATAATGGGAAAATACTTTGAAGTAAATAGCCCTTGAAATGTGAATACGAACGGAATAAAACTAGTTTCGTGTAAATCAGACCAGTAGTTATTGAGATATTCGGAGTTTTGGGGGTATAAGTTCCAAAACGGTGCATAATTGAAAAATACTCCGAAAATAACTTCACCCTGAAAGGGAAGAAACTCTAACCTTTCAATTAGACACATTACGACAGGCAAACATTTTTAAACTGAAAATTACTTAAAAAATATGGTAAATATTTCGTAAAAGATCCGTTCGTAACCTCTGTGTGAAGTAGTTTTTTCCCATAGCTTTCTTTGGAGTGCGGTCAACGTATCTCACCTCCAAAGAATTGGCTGGTATTTCTAGCACGCCCTGCTGCCACGTAACAGTTATTTGTGATAAAGGAACTGAATACCTGTTACGTGGTAGCAGGGCATCCAAGACATAGCAGGGGAAAGGAGCCGTTTACGCGCGATTTCTATGTCACATTCGTTGAAAGCATGAGATATAACATGGAAAAAGAAAACCCAAAGAAACAAAACTCTGTTGCTGGGAAACTAAGATTTCCCCGTTGGCTCAACGGCTCGCGGGTAGTCTAGTTTATATATATATATATATATATATATGATATATATATGCATATGGCAGTGCGTGTGAAATCCTGCTTTCACCAGCACGTTGAGGAATGTGTGTGCTTATCAACATATTTGAGGCACACTGGCACAGTTTTTATCATCGTAGTATGTCATATAACCAGGGAAACACATAATTTTACAACCTGTAAATTTGCCTAGCTATTAATTGGCTGGCAATGCACAGTAATCACTGACACAAATCAGTGTGGTAATTAATAGAATTTGAAGTTTGAAATTAACAAATTTCATTTGTTTGAATATTTCAAATGAAAATATATCTGATGTTCACATACACACAAACGGACATGTACATGCATATTCACGGAAATGTAAATATGTAAGCGTACATACCAACATACAAACATACACACACACGCACACACTCATATATACATATAGATAGATAGATGGATGGATAGATATGTACATAAGTATATATACACCGCATATATGTGTATATACACGCACATATGCATATATTTAAATATATCTAAATATATCTATATATATACAGTTACATGTGAATATTTATATGTATATGTGTGTGTGTGTGTGTAAGCATATATATATATATATATATATATATATATATATATATATATATATATATATATACAGACACACACACACACACCTTGTCTGAAGATATTATGCAGATCGTTTGTTTTTTAAAATAAAATAAATGTACATGTACAGAGGAAGCTGAAATTTTAGGATTTTGGTACAAATGCTCTTTCTTAATTGTGGCTAAAATGTGACATACATCTGATCCACTTTTCGTGAGTAATTGAGAATTTACTGAAATTGGCTGTCTGAAGTTATTATCCAAATGTTGGAATTTATATTTTTACAGTGTTAATAACACGTTTGTGTTACTTTGCAGGTCATAATATAAATCAAGATTAAAACGAAAGATATTACAGCATCTGAAAAGCAGAAAATAACTAAGCTTTTAAGTGATGGCATGACCTCTTTGAACATTTCGAAGCAGCTTGGCCGAGATCATCGAACAATCAAGAAAATAATTGAAGATATAACAAAGAACAGGAAACCAAGGCCTGGAAAGGGTTTCAAGAAATTGTCCACGAGAGATAAACGTCAGCTGAAACGCATTGCCGCTAAAAATCCACTACTTAGTAGTGATAAGGTATTTAGAATGGCTAGGATTGTTGGTGTAAAGAGAGAGACAAAAGGTGTAGAGTCCTTCGCGACATTGGTTTTGTGAAAAAATCTCATCGCCAGCCTCCTATATCTCCAACTAATATTGATAAATGTGTAAAGTGGACAAGAAAGTACTTAAAAACAGGATTCAGAAATGTCATGCTCACTGACGAATCACGCGTCACATTAGATGGTCAGGATGGGTTCTGTCAAGCCAAGATACTCCTATGACGAGAAGACCACAACAAGTAGTTGGTAGTGTAATGATATGGGCTGGTATTGTTAATAGAACCATCATTGGACCATTTAAATTTGACGAAGGTGTAAAACTCAACAGTACTAATTATTGTAAATTCTTGGATCAAACGTTCTTTGAGTGGTACAAGCATCAGCCTCACAGTTTCAAGATAAAATGTATGTTTATGCGTGGCTATGCTCCATCACATGCTTCTTGCCTAACTCGTGAGTTTCTTGAGCGCAGACGATTTGCTGAAGATAAAATAATGGAGAGGCCACAGTCCAGCCCTGACTTGAATCAAACAGAAACTCTCTGGTCAATCGTCAAAGAGAAACTCTATGAAGGAGGCAAACAGTACAACAGTAAGGCAGAACTGTGGTATGGTATGCAAAGTATTACAGCTGCAGTTTCGCCACATCAAACTAGAAAACTAACAAATTCGATGGACAACAGTAAAAAGTTCAACATGGGTTCATATATTTTAATTGTCCTGATACTCAGAGCAAATGACACTTCCAGCATTTGCATAATAATTTCAGAGAGTAATTCTCAATTACTCAAGAGAAACAGATCAGATGTATGTCAAATTTCAGCCACAATTAAGAAAGAGTATTTGTACTAACATCCTAAAATTTCAGCTTCCTAAGTGCATATACATTCATTTTATTAAAATAAAAATAACGATTTGCATAATATCTTCAGACAAGGTGTACACATGCGCACACGCACACGCACACGCACACGCACACGCACACACACGCACACGCACACACACACACACACACACAAACACACACATATATACATACATACATATATATATATATATATATATATATATGTATATATATATATATATATATATATATATATATATATATATATATATATATATATATATATATGGCTAGATTTAATTTGCGTATACAAATTTAATCTGCGATCCATGGGACGAGCCGTTTTAGCGATGCGTCCTGCCCAAGCTCGTCGAAACGCCGGTGTTAAAACGTGGGTGGCTGATGAAGATGTTCTCTATGTGGCTCGTGTGTTCTCGTCTACGTTTGTTTGCAATGTCCTGTACCCAGATATGCACCTATACATACAGGTGGATGTCGGTATGCACATACCTGTACGTATATATGCATATACTCATTTACTATTTGTTTTTATATATATATATATATATATATATATATATATATATATATATATATATATATATATATATATATATATGTACATATACACACATAGTCATACATGCACACACACATAAAATGATGCATTACTTTTGCATTATGAACGTTTTGTTTCAATATTATTCTCAATTATAGTATACTCTATATATTTCAGCCACATAACTCCTGAGTTGGCTGTATAATAGTGGATGAAATACCAATGCATGCTTTCTCGCATATCCTATTTTCTTTACCGTATATTAAAGTATACACACACACACAAACACATGTGTGTGTGTGTGTGTGTGTGTATACTTTAATATACGGTAAAGAAAATAGGATATATATATATATGCAGATATATTTGTGTATATGTACGCATTAATTTCTATGTATTTCTAACTAACCAATCACAATATTATGACGGCGAGCTGGCAGAAACATTAGCACGCCGGGCGAAATACTTAGCGGTATTTCGTCTGTCTTTGCTTTCTGAGTTCGTATTCCGCCGCGGTCGACTTTGCCTTTCATCCTTTCGAGGTCGATAAATTAAGTACCAGTTGCGTACTGGGGTCGATCTAATTGATTGTCCCCCCCCCCCGGCCCAAATTTCGGGCCATATGCCTAGAGTAGAAGATAATATCATCCACAATATCCTCTCTCTTTTGAAGATATGCTATGTTGTTAGGGAGGTTTGGTTGCTATTTCTAACAGGTCGAGTTACCAGGTTGAGGCCTCTTTCTGTTAGCTTAATATGAAAACGAAATTGTGCATTGGATGATGATATGTCTAAAACAAAAAGAGAAAAAAAAAAATACAAAATATTTACAACTGCAGTACTTTTGATAATAGGCATTTGACCGTTACTTTAAGACAGACCCATGGCAAAACAATAACATCAAAACTATAAAAGAGAGAAATGAAAAATTAACGGTTGATGCTGACGAAAGCACAAATATACGTCGATGGACTAAACGCGGTAGCTACCAGTTTTATTGGTAAGATGTGCAGACTGGTTATATAATTTTTTTTTATTTCTAGGCAAAATATTTGATGGCATGTTGATAAAGAAATGACCGTCTTTATCTCTTGTGCAGAGCAGTGGCCATTAAAATGCTACGCGATATTAAATACTGTTATGATACATTATCAACGATGATATGGCTTTGAACTGATTAAAATCGCCAACGTATGTTTATTCTTGCTCTCAAGGTTTTTTATTATCCAGAAGCTAGTAAGTTATTTATTTAGCGAGAGCTTGATGGAGTTATTGAAACAGGGAATCGACATTAACTACAGATAGCATGATGGGAAAGACACGGCGTAGTAGTAGTAGTAGTAGTAGTAGTAGTAGTAGTAGTAGTAGTAGTAGTAGTAGTAGTAGTAGTAGTAGTAGTGGTGGTGGTGGTGGTGGTGGTGGTCGTCGTCGTCGTCGTGATGGTGGTGGTGGTTTTTCGGCGGCGGCGGGAGGTGGAGGAGGAAGTGAAGGAGGGGAGGAGCAACGGCAGCAGCAGCAGCGGCGACAGTTATGGTGCCTGATACAAACATGGAATACTGCTCACAGCTCATTCTTGCCATTATATACATGAATGCACGTACATGAATATACAATACTATGCATGTGTATGTGTGAGTGTATGTGTGTGGGTGTTTGTGTGTTTGTGTGTGCGTGAGTGTGTCGGTGTAGGGCTGGCTGTGGGGGTGTTTGTGCGTGCGTAAGTGTTTGTTCTTTCGGAGTTAATGTTTCATACGATTGATACATTGACTTTTTTGATTTATGTGGGGCGGGGTGGTGTGGGGGTTCAGAGTATTTCAAAATGAAAGGACAAATTTTGAAGGTATTCGATGAGCTAGCGAAATATTCTGAAGAGCAATGGCGGGTCCCACTGCATTTGATCGAATAATTAAACTCTCCAATATGCATTCACTATTTCTCCAGTTGTGTTTGTGTGTGCATGTGTATGTGTGTGTGTGTGCACACACATGATATATAAATAAAATATATATCATATATAATATATGATATATATTATATACATATCATATATATAATCTATATATCATAAATATATATATATATATATATATATATATATATATATATATATATATATATATATATATTCACGGCAGCTTTCGTCCTAATTTTGGGACTGCCATGTTGGCTTGGCGATCACTATTAATTTCCAGTACCGCTGCCGTAGTCTCCTTTAGAGAGACTTAGAAATATTAATAACTCCATTTCTGAAAACCAGTGGATAGATTCCACTGAAATTAGATAAATAACCTTCGAACAGATAGTCAGCAGCGCCGCCTGGCTGGAGCTTGGCTGCTCTGCATTGACAAGGGGCAACACCCTGAAACTAGTCTGCAGATGCCAAACCAGCAAGGGGAAACTGCTGACCTCCCCTGTTCGAAGGTTATAAAGGACACAGGTTTCGTGTGTCACATGGCTAGCTAGAGGCGATGGCTTCTTGGAGCTAATTCACGGCAGCTTTCGTCCTAATTTTGGGACTGCCATGTTGGCTTGGCGATAACTATTAAATATATATATATATATATATATATATATATATATATATATATATATATATATATATATATAATCAATGTTAATTCTCTAAATATTTGTGTGTGTGTGTAAATAGTGTGTATGTGCGTGCGTGTGTGTATATATAATGGAGAAATTGTACAAAATGTATAAATGGATGATGAGTAAAGCACTGGCACAGTTTCGATTACCCGAAGACTAGCCACACGTTTCGAACTCAGACTACCAAGGAGTATGAATCAAACAGTTTTGATCTATCTATACAGATACACACAGACATACACATACACACACACCCATACACTCACGCATACTTACACACACATACACACACATATATATATGTATATAGATAGATAGATAGATAGATAGATAGAAAGATAGAGAGATAGATAGAAAGATAGATAGATAGATAGATAGAAAGATAGATAGATAGATAGATAGATAGATAGATAGATAGATAGATAGATAGATAGATAGATAGATAGATAGATATGTATGTATCTATTCTTTTATTCTTTTACCTGTTTCAGTCATTTGACAGCGGTCATGCTGGAACACAACCTTAGACGGTTTTAGCTGAAGAATTCGTCCCCAGGATTTATTACTTGCAAGGCCAGTATTTATTCTACCAGTCTCCTTTGCCGAAACGCTAATTTACGGGCACGTAAACACATCAGCATCGTTGCGGTGACAAACACAAACACATACTCACAAATACACACACATACACACACACACATGTGTAAACGATGGACCTCTTTCAGTTTCCGTCTACCAAATACGCTCACAAGACCTTAGTCGGCCGGAGGCTATAGTAGACGACACTTCCCCAATGTTCCACGCAGTGGAACTGAACCCGAAACCATGTGGTTAGGAAGCAAGCTTCTTACTACGCCGCCACGCCTGCACCTATATATACTATATATGTGGGAAATTCTGTCGGCGGGTGTGTTTGTGGAGTTGTTAGCTAATTCCTCCCACATCGTTTTATCGATTATTGATGAAACTTGACACCTGACTAGAACTCATGTCTGGAAATCTCATAGCATACTCAGATTGTTGAAAAACTCGATAATAGGGCCCCTGAAAGGGATCCTTATATATCTAATATATTTTATTTTCAAAACCAAGGCAAATAACCCATTTGTTTTTCTAAATTATTTGGTAAAAATGAAATTGAGTATGCTTATTTCTTAGTATTTGAACTGCCAGAGATATTTTCGCGATTTATAAAGTACAACCTTTAAACAAGTAAATAATATTTTCCTAAACAATAGATCCGCTTATTTCGGTTAGTGACTTATTCACGAATATACCAATGCTTGCGCCCCTGAGGGTAATAATATCTTGGAACGCACAAAAGCCCTTTTCAGAGTTATTTACTTCGAATTTTTATTATCTCATATCTGATTAGCCTGTTATTACGTAACATGCTTCACAATTTTTGTATACCTTATTTTAGTATACCTTATTAGTATTTCCTACAATGTTCTATATACTCTGGGAACGCATTAAAGCCATTTTCAGGCCTCCTTTATTTGAATTCTTACTAATGGGTAACTAATTTCATGTTATTATATAACTGACTTCACAATTTAAGTATGCATAACTTATTGAAAATTCCTCAAAACAAGATCCTGTGAAAGAGAGTTCGGTGTTCTCTGTAAATGCACAAAAACCGATTTAAGGGCTACATACTTTGTATTGTTGTTATTGGATTAGCAAAACAATTATAGGAACGGAACCAAGGGATAAGTCCAGCTGTCCCGGGAATTACCGGGTACGTCAGCTAGTATGTATATATACACACACACAAGCTAACGCATACATGCGAATGTGTGTGTGTTTTCTAGAAAGCAACTTTGTTTAGATTTTTTATTATTCTCCATCTTTCATACAGTATGAATTCATTTTCTGATCTATATAAACGTAAGTGTTGTAAGTTTGTATGCAGAAATCATAAAAACTCATTCAATATTAGACTCCCAGTTAAGATGCCATTGGTTTTCTCCTATCATTGTGTTATATCTGTGATCAAAAATGTTATCATTCTCTGAGAATCACTGTATTTATGCGTAACAAGCACTGTAATTCACTGCTGTAGCACATGTGGGTAAAATGTGAAATTGTAGAGTGGTTCGTTG
>NC_142931.1:72911616-72934116 GCF_046866305.1 Octopus bimaculoides | reverse complement strand
GAGAGAGAGAGAGAGAGAGTGGATGGACATAGATAGATAGGTAGATAGATAGATAGATAGATAGATAAATAGATAGATAGATAGATAGATAGATAGATATGACATACTTAATATAAGTGTGTTGTGAAACGCTAGTACAAATACATCTCTAAAGAGATCTTTCGTCAGCGAAAACTTTCAGTGAAGTATAGTGTTGAAAAAAATATCACAAAGTGAAGCGGAACGAAACCGCCTCGGAAGTGGACAAAATTGCAGATAACGACATTTCACAGTTTCTGCTGCTTATCGATGCCTTATACTGTATTGTGTTTTATTTTATCAACGTACATTTTGGAAGGGATATACCGTAAACGAAAATCTGCTTGTACTAGCGTTTAACAACACACATACACGAAGTACGTGACACTGATAAAGTTTACATTATTGAGTAGCATCAAATACAACATTCGAATATTCATGTATATAAATACATACAACTACACACACACGCACACACATATTCACGTATGTAAATAGGGAGGGGGAGGGAGATTAAAGAGGTAGGGAAAGAGATTATGAATGTAGGCAAGACCGAGCTGTTAAAGATTCGCTGTGCAATTTGAGCTGCAAGCCAAACTGCAATTGAGAAGAGAGCTTTTTAACTACACTGCCATACAAGTTGTGTTCCCTGAATAATTACATTGTGTTGTGTTCATTTCTTGAGAATTAATGGTGGCAATTAGTGAGTGGAGAGTGCTAAGGAGTAAAGAATGACTTTCAATGAACTCAAGCGACAACTCCAATTCGATTGTCATTTTATGCTGTATTATTTCGCTTGAGCCGTTAATAACAATGAGACTGAGATAGACTGAACGAGATTAGATTGATAGATTTATAGATAAATACATAAACAAATAGACGGACAGGCATACACGCATTCAAACAGTCAGACTGCTCGACGTACAGACAGAATTAGAGAGAAAAGAATGAAGACTACGTAGTCTGATTTTTATCTTTGCTACACATAGGACGATGTTTTTCTAATCTCGATTGATGTTATTTCACTATATTAACATTAGATAGACAGACAGACAGACAGACAGACGGATAGATAGATAGATAGATAGATAGATAGATAGATAGATAGATAGATAGATAGATAGATAGAAAGTCTGAATGAGAAAATGAGAGAGAGAGAGAAAGAAAAAGTAAGAAAATTTGAGATGGGGCTGGCTGGGGAGGAAGAAAAATAATAAAGGCCACGCAACCTCATGTTTAGTTTTGCTATACTTACGAGGCTTCAAGCCAATGAAAGTAATCGATAGTTTTGAACCAGTACCTATTAACGGTGCATATTTTCTCACTTGGTAATTACCAAGTGTTAAATTGAAACCGTCGGCGAGAGTTAGTCACAGACACTGCGTACAGATGCCGTTGCCATAGAATAAACATTGAAGCATAAACGGAAACTGTGATAATGATTAAGTCTCCAAATACCCGCTTATTGTTCACCCTTACAGAATTACTATGTATGCGTAAAATTGGAGGACACATTACAAGAGTTTAAAACTGGCTTTCAGTGTATAATGACAGAAGAAAGGAAGAAAAAAGAAAGGAATTGAGTGTTATAAAATAATATCAGAGAGATACAAAATAGAAGAAAACATGGAAATTAAATGTAGTATTCAATAGAAAAAATTAAAATCTTTTAACTTAACGTTTCAAATATTCTTCAGTGGTCCATTCAGATATCAGCTTATCGGATACCATATTCAAATCAAATGAAATAGAACATATTAACTTAGTCATTATTTGATATAATATTTTCCAGTTACGAACGATAGCAGATCGGAGTTCACAAAGGAATATTGCTTACATATGCGGAACAATGCTGCTTCTACACATATTCCGAATCCCCACCAGAAGGTCTCTTGACTGCGTGACACAAAGCAGTTTACCACCACACACCTACCTCTAACCAAATGCATAGTCTCATCACTTTCTGTTTTTTACAGCCACCACATTGACGTTTATCCTCCGAGATGAGTGAGGCCCATCTCAACTTAGTCACCCCAGCTCGCTTTTTCTCTGAGTCTCTTCAGGAATTTAGTAGCTGCCGAAAGGTTTTGAACGAACCACAACACCGAGCTTTTCTCCACACCTCAGAATATCACTGCTCTTAAATTCGATCTCGGACCGTGTTTCTTTTCCTTTTCCTAAGTGGTAACATGCAACCATACAAGATGAACGATTCTTTCATCGATCCCATCGGTCTAGGTGGACGTCAGGTGGCCGTGGAGTCTACTAATACCTCCCAATAAAATTAATAAAAAATATATCATAAACTTTCCTACTACCCTACAAAATTTTACCCTTGTACTCATGAGAAACATAAATTCTAACAGTAAAAACATATTTTAACAGGGTGATATCTGAGCCTAAATGCATCGCATGCAACTTATAATTTACCAGATAATTCCACTTTGTTCCGAGTCGACGAGATCGCTTGTATGGATGGGATCATGTGATCTGCTAAAAATTACAGTAATATCTCCACTAAATTTTCTTAGAAAAGTCAAAAGAGAGATCATGCAGTTAAGTGTACACTATTGCAGGAAAGATAATAGGATATTCATGGCTTCAATGCATTCACTGTTCATCTTATAATTTCTTTTTATTTGTTTCAGTCACTGGACTGGGCACTGTATTGAACAAATCAATACCAGTGTTATTATTTTTTTTAAGCTAGTACTTATTCTATCTGTGTCGTTTGTCGAACCACAAAATTACGGAACCTAAACAAGCCAGCACCGGTTGTCAAGTGGTGCTATAGAGGAAACAAAAACACAAAGACTTACATAGAGAGATATACTATGTATGTATGTTTGTATGTATGTATATGCATGCATGTATGCATGTATGTATGTATGCATGCATGTATGCATGCATGTATGTATGTATGCATGCATGCATGTATGTATGTATGTATGTATGTATGTATGTATGTGTGTATGTATTTGTCCAACGAATACTGAGGAACAACAAAACATAATATAATGCTATTTTCATTCACTAGGCGATGAGCTTGCAGAATCACTAGAGCGTCAGAAAAATGCGTTAAGTACAGAATTCAAATTCCGTTGTGGACAACTTTGTCTTTTACCCTTCTGGGTTCAATAAAAAGAACGTATCAGTGAAACACTGGAATCAATGTAATCAACATATTCCGTTCCCCGTAAAATTGATGTCCTTGTATCAGATTATGAAATCCTTATTACTTGCTATCTCACAGAGATTTCTATAACATTTACTTTGAGAGTGAGCAGCTAAATCTTCCTCAGTCCTTACAAAGAAAGAGGATGTAGGAAGAGGAAAAGTTTAAACTGAGTAATAGCAAATTTTCATTCTCTTTATCTCTCTGTAGTTGTAGAAGATTGATGTAGGGTAGAGGTAAACGTGAAGAGAGAGGGAGCGGGAGAGAGTTAGATAGAGAATGAAGAATGTGATGTTGATATTTCTGAGGTTATGTTTGAGTGACGTCGGAGTGACAGGTAACTTTCCTATCTAGAAACTTCTCTCTAATACACTTGCATTCATTCAATGCTGATTTTCATTCCTATTTCAGAACGAATTCATGCTAGATTATAAAAGATTCTTTTTCATTTTCATTGAACTGTTGAAAAATATGGCATACATGTTTTCTAAAGTATAATAAAACACTTGTTACATCGAATATAAACCATCTGTCTCCAATAAGTTCTTGAAGAGAAAAAGAGTAAACACTTCTACGTATATTTCAAATCTTTTTGGAGTAGTCGTCAGCAAATGTATAATAACTTTAACTATCCACGAACACAATGTTTACAAAACCACTAATATCAGGGTATAAAATAGATTGCAGAGCACTATTTGTATCTTAAATGTTCTCTTCGCAGTCAGATCGAAAATTAAAACACTTAATATACCAGTGATTGTCATATTACAGTGTGTTCGGGGACAGTAAAAGACGAAACAGCATCCACCTATTTTTCGTCTCTAATCGGAGTCGTTCTCAGCAACTAAGTACCAACTTTCAGTTTCCACAAATACTTATATACCTGCTAATATCAGGTGATAAAGTGCAGAATACAAAATGTCGAGATAGAAAAACATGATATAGCTGCGCGACTTTTGAAACAAGGAAGAAAAGTTTAAATGAGATGACAATGTCTGAATTCCATAATGAGAAAAAAGTTAAAATGGCACAGAATCCATCAAATTGACTAAAGTTTTATATATATATATATGTGTGTGTGTGTGTGTGTGTGTGTGTGTGTGTGTGTGTGTGTGTGTGTGTGTGTGTGTGTGTGTGTGTGTGTGTGTGCGTGTGCGTGCGTGTGTGTGTAAAAATATATATTAATTTACTCCTGTAACATATTTACTACAGAACTATTCTGAGTAAATAAGCACATGGTTGAAATAGGCACTTGGATTTTAATTCGTGAATTCGTGCGAAATGCACGTACATTATTTTGTGCTTATGGCGGTATGTATAATGTATTTTTCATTTATTTACGTTTCGGTATGTTTCTACTGATGATCGAAGAGAGCTTTTAATAACTCAAACCGTGAAATCTATAGATTTGGGACTATCCAAATTATTTTATAAATCCTCGCTATCTATTTTCCTCGCTGACAACCTTGTGTAGTGAAGTAATAATCTAAGTGGTTCATAGACCATTTGGGGTCTATTTCTATCAGACTGGTATTGTAATCAGTCAACACCCTTAATATAATTTTAATATAAATTAACCATTATGGTATTTTTAGTATGCTGGCTACTGATAAATCATTAAATAATTAATGATTTTATCCAAATTATGTATGTATGTATATATATATATATATATATATATATATATATATATGACCGAACTTTTAGCAATCCACATTTTTTATATATCCTTCGCCGATCATTTTTGATATTATCTATCCCTGTCATTGAATTTTATGAACACTTAATCATTTAAACATATTTTCTACTTGGTAAATTAAAATTGTTAAAACTCACCATTGTTTTATACACGTCTGTACCATTGATAAACAAAAAAATTGTTGAAACTAGTTTGGTGGGTATGTTAATATATTTATTTAAAAGCAATTACAAGTTTTTCAAATTCAGCTGCATTTTCGAAAACAAATTCTCCTATATATATACATACACACACACACACACACACACACACAAACACACACACACACACACACACACACACACACACACACACACACACACACACACACACACACACACACACACACACACACACACACACACACACACACACACATATATATATATATATATTGCATGTACATTGTTTGTTTTTGATTTGTGGAGTACACAGTATAGTACAGTCAGTTGGGCACGGTCTGTGAGAAAAACAGCACCATGACACAATTTACTCGGCCAGAGATTTGGAAACGACATGTTGTACTGCTTGGTATTTGCACCAAAAGCTCAAATACGAGCATTTCAGAGTGTTTGGATGTCCTTCTGAGGAGAGTGCAATCTGAGGACATGTAACGAGAGTTATAAGAATCAAACATCCAGTCAACATCACGGTGTTTGGATGGATCACTAGTGATGGCGACATTATGCCGCTATTCACCTGCCCGCACGGCTTGAGACTAAACACGGTGGCATACGTCAAGTGCCTGCAGAAGGTAGTGCTTCCTTAGGTCAAGATGGCGGCGGCTGAAAGACCCTACGTCTGGCAACACGTATGTATCATGCCACACAAGCAGGAGAACCTGTTAGAGAATTAGACAATTAGAAGACTGTTAGACAATTTCTGCGACCACATCACCCATAACATCTGGCCACCTTACTCCCGAGACCGCAACCCCCTCCATAATTAGTTGTGGCGCAGTTGAGCGAGAGACCAACAAAACACCGTGTAACATCAAAGATGAACTGAAGGCAAGGATCATGGTAGCTTTTACCAACTTAAACAAGGTGACCGTAGAGAAGATTTGAAGGAGATTCTGAAGTCTTCTGGAGGCCGTGGTTGAAGCGAATGGCGATTTTATTGAATAAATTTACTCTTTAGTATTCCAAAATATTTTCATGTAATTTTGGTAAATATATCTGTTAAAATGAGATGTCATATATGTATATAGATATCTGTGTGCGTGTGTGTGTGTATTTGTGTGTGTGTGTGTGTGTGTGTGTGTGTGTGTGTGTGTGTGTGTGTGTGTGTGTGTTTAGTCGTTGACATTTTATGGTGATATGACTGGTTAAATAGGGCAGATGCGAAATCACACTCATCGAGTTCAGATGTATAAAATCTGCAACTCCCTCTTACGAGTATTGACAATGTTTGCTGTTTTTAAATTTCTACTTGTACAAACTTGACTTTTTTTTTTCCTGTGTATATTTGCGTAAAAGTGTGCGTCTATATGAAATACTACTTTTATGTATGCCTACGCATAGAAAACATTTTATAATATCAATAAGCCTTGTGTGTCATTTTTTAACATATGCATCAGCTATGATTCCGTGGTAATTTAAAATGAAACATACATAAACATTTTCAATTATTTCTTTTACATTAATATTACTTATTTTCTCAGTTGCACTTAATTAAAATTCTCTCAGAGATAATGTATTAATATACACGTCTGTGTATATATTTACAATCATATATATATATATCTATATATCTATATATATATATATACCCTTTAAATAATAATATATTGATTAATCTACACTTAATTATATATTTATCGATATATATCCGGGCGTGTATATATATATATATATATATATATATATATGAGTGTGTGTGTGAGTATATATATATATATATATATATATATATATATATATATATATATATATATATATATGTCTATATGTATATTTCTGTGTATACATTTGTTCTTATTCACTTATTTATATGTCTATGTTGAAATCAAATTATCTGTTTGCGTGTATATGTGCATAGAGAAGTGAGATAGTATGTGTGTGTGAGCACATGTGTATGTGTATGCGTGCGTGTGTTTTTGTGTGTGCGCATGTGTGTCTGTGCTGGCATTGCTGGCTGGCTGGCTGGATATATATATATATATATATATATATATATATATATATATATATATATATATATATATATATACACTTATATATATGTGTATATATATACATATATACACACACATATATATACATATATCTATATATATATATTTATATATATTGATATATTGACGTATATACTTCTTGAAATCTAAACAAAATATTTTAATTTATATATATTTTCAAAACTCAATATTTAATGTCGAAATTTGTTTTATAAAAATATAAGAAATAACTAACAAATAAATATGAAAATGATAGCTAACTAAATAATGGCCTGAAAAGAAATTTGTCTTTCATATAGTAATTTACATTATTTTTTCAATTGTATGAAAGAAATACTAACTAAACAGTTGTTATAGAAAATCATTTATAAATTAATGTTGCAATTAAGTAAATAATACGATGAGATTGTTCGAAGTATACATTCGTTTTCATTTATTAAAAACAGAATTTTAATGCAAAATTGGACCATATAGACTAAATTCAGTATATTTCATTCGTTTCCTTTTTTTTTTCATTTCTAATGATTTTTGTTCTTTTCTTTGTACGTCATCTTGTGAAACTTAGTTTTTGCATTATATATACATGATATACAGAGTTAAATTATTTTGTTGAGAAATATTTGCAAAATACGTTGTTTTTTCTTCCTATTGATATTAAAATCTGAATCCTATTTGTTCCTAAAATTGTCACTGTGTGTACAGAATACTTAGTGCGAGTAAGCCATTACTGACAGAAAGACATATACTGACAGATGCACAAAAAATAGAAATGATAAATATTAACAATTTTTTGGCCACTATTTTATCAAAGTTGCTTGCATTATTATCCGTTTTCCTGTCTCCTGTTTATTGAAATAAGATGTCGAGAACATGAAAAAAATGAAGCAATTAAATTCCACTATTTTTCTCACGTCTGTTTGGTTAATTTCTTCAATGTCCGCACGTACTCTCAGAAGCTATTGAATCACCGATGGCGAAAAAAGAATTGAATAGAAAAAAGAGGATGTTAAGCTTTTATCACGTCCGTTTGCTGCAATGTCCTCTCTCATACCCCAAATATATTCGAAGCTAAGAAGTCAAGATATCTTTCCAATGATATTTTTTTGAAAAAATACAGATTTTTTTAAGCCGAAATTTTGGATTGATAGTAAATTATTTTGATATTAAATACGTGATATTATATGAGGATATATCTCGGGTGATATACGGATTGTAATCATAGCTAAATTGGTTAGACGAAAAATGAAATTCAGTAGAAATACGATCATATACATATATAAATATCAACTTAATTTCTTCTTCAAGATAATGCAATGCAATAACAATATTGACTGATGTGTGGAAAAAGATTGTTTCGCGTGTTTATATTGCTTACATTCTTTAAATTTAGGGCTCATATTATTTAAGATATTTGCTCTATGTAAGGAATGAAGTTGTGAAGTCTTATACATATATTGTTATATAGCAACTATATTTGTACTGATGGCAATTGCATGTAAATAGTAACTAATTTATGCAGAGAAAATGCTTCGTGTGTCTTTGTGTTTTTCATTCATTTAAGTTTGAAATAATAGTAGGTTAACAATATATATTAATTCTCATTATGGAATGGAATGCTAGGGATTTTGCATAAAACGAAGATTGTGAAAATGTTGCAGAAAAATCAGTAAGATAATAATAATAATAAAATAATAGTGGTATCTGTCAAGCAATGGGTTATAGTTCCTAGAATAGTTTCTCATTTCACTCATACACTGCTAACCATAATTATAATTCTGATTATTAATACACACACACACACACACACACACACACACACACACACACACACATACACACGCATATATATACGCATATATGTATACACGCATATATATATATATATATATATATATATATATTCATTTAAAATACAGAGATGCCTGTAATAGGACATATATATATTATTTTCGTGTATCTGCATTTATGTATATATACATAAAAGCTCATGTGTAGGTACGCACTTGAATATAATATACATACAAAGATAAATATATATATATATATATATATATATATATATATACATAGACATATGTATATACATATGTATATATGTCTATGTATATATATATATATATATATATGTATATATATATATATATATATATATATATATATATATATATGCGTGTATACATATATGCGTATATATATGCGTGTGTATGTGTGTGTGTGTGTGTGTGTGTGTGTGTGTGTGTGTGTGTGTGTGTGTGTGTGTGTATTAATAATCAGAATTATAATTATGGTTAGCAGTGTATGAGTGAAATGAGAAACTATTCTAGGAACTATAACCCATTGCTTGACAGATACCACTATTATTTTATTATTATTATTATCTTACTGATTCTTCTGCAACATTTTCACAATCTTCGTTTTATGCAAAATCCCTAGCATTCCATTCCATAATGAGAATTAATATATATTGTTAATCTACTATTATTTCAAACTTAAATGAATGAAAGACACAAAGACACACGAAGCATTTTCTCTGCTTGCATTATTATCCGTTTTCCTGTCTCCTGTTTATGTATATACATATGTATATACATATGCATACACAAGCACTCACACGCACACACAAACACACATACACACCCACACACACATATTTGAAACAATAAAAGATACACACGGGTTTTTCCAGTAAAACTGAAAGAAACCACAAATGGATACCGGGAAGTCTGATCATCAGTTGTCAATTAGAAATCTTCCCCAAAATTTCGGCAGCTGAACCAAATTATTTATTCCAACAGTGCTCACAACCTATAAGATTTGCAAGGACATAAATTAGGGTGAGCGTAAAGGTATCAAAGTAGGGGACAGACATTAGAAAAATTCTTCGTATAATGACAAATTTAGGATGAAAATATAAAGAAAACTAAAGTAACGGATATATGTAAATAACGTAAATGTGTGTGTGTGTGCGTGCGTGTGCGTATGTATTTTCTTCGATAGAATTTGAATTTAAAACGTAAATGGTCCCTACAAAATACCACTTCAATTAGATAGCATTATTTACATTATTATTCTGACAATAACAGTATCTTAACATGGACATACGAGAGCATAGAAATTTATGGGAGGTTATAATCGATTACATCGACCCATTACTCTGCAGGTAGTTTATTTTATTAAACACTCTGCCTCCACATGCATTAAAGACAAAAAGATCTAAAATAAAACGTCACACAAAGAGCAACAACAACAACAGTAGTAGTAGTAGTAGTAGTAGTAGTAGTAGTAGTAGTAGTAGTAGTAGTAGTAGTAGAGTAATAGCAGGACTTTTATTTTACCCAGCCCCTTTTTTCTCTTTATGTAGTTGCTAAATCTGAGATTTTACTAGTAAATATACATGCTACTGTCTTATCTCAAAGAAGGTATGCGTACCACCGGGAGATAATTGTGGTCTTGAGCCATTGTAAGAAATCACTAAAAGCGGTTGAAATATTACTACTACTACTACTACTACTACTACTACTACTACTACTACTACTACTACTAACGGAACGCCAGAATTTTCAATACTAATGGCACAACACGGGGGAAAATCAACAGCTATTTTCATTTCATGAATGGCAGCTAAGTATTCGTTCAGTTCAGTTCGTCCAGTGATCTTTGGTTGATAAACGAGAAATGGATCAAGTTTCTGAACTTTTTCTATTAAATCAAAAGTTTTGCTATCGAAATAGGCAAAGTGTTTTATTGATTTATCAATAAAATTAACAATCACATGAGCAGAATTCTTTTCATTCGAAAAACTACCTTTCAAAGGTACTAGCAACAGCAAATTCAACCTCTCCAAGAAAGGATTTTTTTAAAGCAATGACTGACTATTAAAAGGCTACGACCAACATAAGTTTGTCGCTTCTCAGAAGTATTACCCGTGATAAACTGTGAAGGAAGAAATGTTATTACAGCCTGCTCTATTCAATTACCTATAATTATATATATAACCAAAGCATGTTATATAACAAGAGAAAAAATACATAGATAAAGATTAGCAAGGAATTGGAATGATTATGTTATTTCATTGTCAAATAAGAGAAATAAACGCCAAAGATGTTCTGTTCTACGCAAAAAGTACAGGATCTACTTGAAGATTTTACAAGATATTCTACTAGTGGTAGCTGCATCTACAGTAGTTTTGGAAATTTTCCCGTATCTTGAGCAAGTATAGCAGAGTCAAGCTTTTCGCCGGTACGCTTCGAATTTGGGGGTGGGAGCAGAGAGGGCTCAATTAGCTTTCACCTGCCAAAGGGTTCCACCTGCACTCATTCTTCAAAGATAACCGCCTTGAACTAGGTCCAAACATCCTTCATAACTTCCTTCATCTGCTTGAATTCCAAACCGATCTTCTACAGGAAATAAAACACTAACGTCACTAGAAAGCCACAGCAACTGATTTCAATAGGCAACGTGCAACCTTTGCTTCTCTTTTCACACATTCTAATCTGCATTACTCCTTTATTTTATCGCTTTCATTTCTTACTCGTTTTTCTACCACTGATCACCTGGGGAAAATGTCAACCATCTACCCTCAAGTCAAACTTCACGGATTTATAAATCGGTAAAGGATGAATCATTAAATAATGCAGTCTTTCATAACATTTAAAATGACATGAAGGAGTAACTATAGCTATAAATTCTTTCCCTAAACGTCACCTCGATCAGTTTTGGATCGAGTGTTGAACAGCAAGAATAACAATAAAGAACAGCAAAATTAAACATTTGAATATTACTTCAAAACAGTGAGATGAAACCAATCAGTAATTTTTAAAGCTTACTTTCTTTCAGGATTGTAGTTAAATCGGTAACTCGAAAATATTCTTATAGTATGTCCATCTCTTTTTCAGGTTAAAATTTTCCTCCTTTCTTCTATTTTATGCTGTGAACACTCGTATTGAACTCTTGTTATATATGTTCTGCGATTTTATGCATACATGATAATTCTAAAAGGGTGAACAGTGATCATGTGTTTCAAGACTAAGTCATTATTACAACTTCTGTTTATGCTTCAGTGTTTATTCCATGGCGACATATGTATGCAATGCCTGTAACTAACTTACATCGACGGTTGCAATTGATATACACATCCATTGTGTTATTATAAATATTATCCTGTATATTGTAATATAATGTTGAGTTGAGAGATATCTTTGCTGTCAGAGATGTCCGTTCAGAAACTCAATGGAACCGGCTGTTCTATTATAATTAATAATAGTTTCTTATATCGGCATTAAGCCATAGAGTTACAGGAGAAGAATACAGTCAATAGAATCGTCACTTTCTGTTTATCACTGGTAATTCTTTTTATTGATTTCGAAGTGGTGAAAGATACTCATAAACAAAACCCAAGAAATTAATGTAATGTATGATATTCAACCAAATCAATTAACATAGGTCAGCACATTATTATTGTTGTTATTACTTATTATGACTTAGTGGTTAGGATGTTGTACTCACAATCTAGCGATTGTCGTTCCAATTCCTAGACCGAATAGAGCGTTGTGTTCTTGAGCTAAATATTTCATCTGACGTTGCTCTGCGACCACTTCGACACTGCGACCATTTCAACACCTGTTTAGACAACGTTGATTTGATGGAGAGAGTGAGCTAATGTACACCACAAACATTTGATCACTATAAAATATCATTTGAGCAGGTCTTTCGGCAAAAGCTCAACGCTCATACGTCGTCTACGATGGGAGAGTCCATCATCATCACTATTATTATTAACGAAGAAATCCTGCGTTCCTATTTTTGTTAACATTTCTTTAACCTGAAGACAGACATTCTATTATTATTATTATTATTATTATTATTATTATTATTATTATTATTATTATTATTATTATTATTATCATTACTAAGGTGACGAGCTGGCAGAATCATTAACACGACGGGCGAGATGCTTAGCGGTATTTCATCTGGTTTTCATGTTCTGAGTTCAAATTCCGCCGAGGTCGACTTTGCTTTCGTCCTTTAGGGCTCGATAAATTAAGTACCAGTGAAACACTAGAGTTGATTTGATCGAATAGTCCCCTCTCTCCAAACGTCAGACCTTGTACCCTAGTAGAAATGATTATTATTAAGGTGGCGAGCTGGCAGAATCGTTAGCACGACGAGCGAAATGGTTAGCGATATTTCATCTATCTACACGTTCTGAGTTCAAATTCTGCCGAGGTTGACTTTGGCTCTCATCCTTTCAGGGTCGATAGATTAAGTACCAATGAAACACCGGAGTTGATGTAATAGACTCATCCTCTCCCCAAAAGGACTGCCCTTCTGGCAAAATTTCAAGGCATTATTATTACTATTATTTGATGAAAACTCACAACTTATTTTGTTGGGTATGATGGAAAGTGTCAGCTGTCCACAGCCAGAAAACTAAAGTGACACTTATTTACCAATCATGCTCCAGGAACCCTGCGAAGAATTCTTGCAGTTCCAAATAATGTTGATTTTTGTAGGTATTCTACCTTTATATTGGGTCATCCCATAAATAATGCAGCTTTTTCAATTGCACAAAGTAAAAGTCGGAGGGAGACAGGATAAACTACCTGCATCAACTTGCTATAAAAGGAGGTAGAAATTTTTACCTTGTACTTATTTTTAGTGCAAGTTTTGAAGAGTGCAGTTCGATTTTAACATATTTTCAAAGCTGTAATAGAAGTGACAAAGAAGCATATTCGACATATTTTGCTTTACGAGTTCAATAAAGGCAAGAACGCAACGGAAAGTGCGAAGAATATTAATACAGTATATGGGGATCGGAGCTGAGCGTAAGCCAGTGTCAACGGTGGTTCCAGAAATTTCGAGCCGGAAACTACAGCCTAGAAGACGATCCCCGTCCCCGAAGATATGTAGAGCACGACGTGGACATCCTGCAAACCCCGGTGAAACAAAATCCCATTGTAACTGTTGAGGATCTAGCAGAGAAGCTTGGATTTGGTCACTCAACCAGACATTCAAGTTAGCGCTAGAAGAAAAATGACTATCTTTGGTTTCAAGACGAAAGGTATTCTTCCATTAAGATAATGCTCGGCTACATACAGCCAGGATGATATTTCAAGGGCTGGAACAGTTTGAATGGGAAACGTTGCACCACCCACCATATTCACCGAACATTTTCCCATCTGATTATCATTTATTCCGCCGTCTTCAAAATAATTTGGACGAAAAAAATAGGAATTCTGTGGATAAGGTCACAACAGTAGTGGTGAAGTATTTTTCGTCAAAGAGAAGTGAATTTTGGAAGAGGGGCCTTGGAAGACTACCAGATAGATGGAAGAGCATTGTAGAAAATGAAGGAGAACATATATTAGATTGAAATAGAATTTGTTTATCTTAATTTTGAAAAATAAAAGAAGTATAAAAAACCCGCATTATTTATGGGATGACCCAATATTAGTACCAATCTTTTTGAGCCATGTTGGTTATTAATTGCTGATACTTCCACGTGCGCCAATTACTATTGGTATTGCGTCTACTCTCTTCATTCACCATAACATTCGTAATTCCCACTTCAAGTCATTATAATTGTTCAGTTTCTTTTCTTTCTCTTTGATCCTGCAGTTACCGGGACATGATATGTCGATTATTATGCATGTTCTTCCTTTTTCTTTTCACCACACTGTCCGGTTTCCAATGTCTGATCAGGTGATCGCACTGAATCATTGCATCCCACAGGATTTTGCAATTTTCATTCTCTGTGACTCCTTCTGGAGTTTGCTCATACCACGTATTTTCTCTTTGTAGGCCTTGAGTTCCACAGAGCTTCCAATGGATCATTCTTGCTACATTGTAATGTCTTTTTTATTCGCGTTACGCCAATTTCGCGTTACGCCAATTTCGCGTTTCTCTAACGATGTGCCGTAACTTTTTACCCAACTCACCACACACTCTGCACTTGTGGCTCACGGTAGTGTTGTTGATTCTGCCGAATGGATGAGTTAAGAGTGTGCAGGGTAGACGATCCCCATGTCATGTCTGTGGAATGACAGATCATCTTCGGGCTTTCTGCCCACACATCAAAAACAAAAATAGAGATAGGAGGGATCCCCCACTGACATAACAGCCACTGCTACAACAACAATATCTACAACAAGGCAAAAAGATTGCAGCAATAACACCAAGGTGGCTAGTGTATCACAAGCAAAATCACTACACAAAAATGAAGAAGGCAGTATCGGTGGCTCCATCAGCGGCGGAATGGCCAACAGTATCATTAGTAGGAAAAACAGCAGTAGAAGAGAGAACAGTAGCAGCCGTAGTGACAGTAGCAGCAATAAAAAACGGCCCAACTATCACCACCAACGTCAAGAATATCAGCAGAAGCAACTACCAATGGTGTCCCTTAACCCAGTTCTCCATTTCCTTCTCACATTAATAAACACTAACTCAAACACTCCCATATCTGGAACAGACTCTGGTTCCTCCACACTACGAAGAGAAGCAAAAACATCCGGCCTCACGCCGGCACACACACACACACACACACACACACACACACACACACACACACACACACATAGAGGAAGACGCAGATTGTCATACCGACAATATTACCAACCTCACCAGCTCCACCTCGTTACCAAAAGAAAGCTTAAAAAGCACAATCAGCCACGCAGTCTCCAAATTTCGTGCTAGTGAGGAGAGTCAATAAAAAGTTGACAGCATACACTTATTAAAAACATTTATTGTTTATGCATTGTTTTGCTTTTTTTTTATTAATAATATGAAAATGTACAATCGATGCTCAAAGGCATAAGGTAGAAGTTACTGGTGCATATTTTGTTGTTATTTTATCGGTGTAGAAGACATAAATCCCACAATATAGTTACTATATGAACGCCATTCGGTTTTGATTGGGCATCATATTACCATTACATGGAAAAATGTGAGCAAGAGAAATAATATTCTTAAGATTATAAACCTGGAAAAGTACAGCACAAGTTTACACCTGGAAAAGTACAGGACAAGTTTACACTTGGATAAGTTCAGAACAACTTATTACAACTGGTAAAGTACAAAACAAGAAAATGTTTACTTAAACTATTGCAGCTAAGGATAAAAATTCAAAAAAACTATTTAGATTTAGAAAATATTAGCTTTTATTAAAACTAAAATTTTTATTACAAGCTATTACTTCTATTTGTTACTACTTGTTACTTCCATTAAAAATAAAAACAAAATAACCCAATTGAAATATTTCTTGCACGTATTCTCAATTAATAATTAGAAATTTGAAAATAGGTTATAAAAATAATAGTAGTACATAATTAGTTAGTACAATAAATAGAATGTTACAAGCATTAGTTATATATTATAGTAACAACTAACTATAACAGCGAATTCACAGTAAAATTTGCTTGTGTTATTACCTAAGTTATTGCCAAGTCTTCACATTTTTAGCCTTGACTCAATGACTATTTTTTACATAATGAATATATATTATTCAACTTTGCATAAAACTTTAGCTATATGGGTATTTCTGGCTCTCATTTTTTCATAAACAAAATAATGATACTTTTTAAAAATAATAATGTTACTTTGTAAATTAAAATCAAATACTTTTTAATAGTCAAATTTTATCCTTAGCTGTAATATTTCAAGTAAAAAATTTCTTGCTTTGTACTTTACCAGTTGTAATAAGTAGTCCTGAACTTTTCTGTGTGTAATAACTTGTCCTGTACTTTTCCGGGTTTATAATCTTAAGAATATTATTTCTCTTGTATTTTCTATGTATTACATGTTTTTTTTCCAGGCTATGCTATTATTATGATTAATGTATCAATTAATAATTTAAGATTTTACCTGATTGAAAATTACCTCAAATGATGCCGGTGACATATATTATAAGTCCCCTTATTGAACTATATTAATAAAAAGCATAGAACTATATTATCACCCTCAAATTTGAGAAACAAACACTCATAACTTTTTCTTTTAAAACTTTCTCGTCGCAGATATTATGGGACTATTTACATGATATAATTGCATTACTTAATACAGATGATGTAATTAAACTAATTGCAAATTAGCGGTGCCGCTGATAATTTTTTCCTTACCTCAATGATGTCGGTGACATATATCAAAAGACCCCCCTCATTGAACTATATTCATAAAAATGTATAGCACCATATTATCACCTTCAAATTTGAGAAGCAAACACTCATAACTTTTTCTTTTAAAACTTCATTGCATGAGATTGATACCATGAAATTTCTCGGATTGTGTTCTATCACTTAAACTTAATTAACATATAGTTTGTCTTTAAAATAAAAAAAAGTTAATTAAACTTAAATCCAATTTTTTGTCTTATATTTTTTCTTCATGATATTTTACCTCACAACTTTTTTGATACAATTTTTTTTGCATGGGACCAAAATTATGAATTTCCTCATGCTTTCTCCTATCATTGAAGCTAAAATAAATATATTTTGCTTTTAAAAGGTATTTAGATCTAAACTTGATAGGAGGTGTTACTTACTTTCCTATAACGTTGCTATAAATTTTGATGTAAACTTTTTCCTACTGGACCGAATCTTAATTTTTTAATGCCAAAATGGAGCTAGGGCGACTCCTCTTCAAAAATGTTAAAAGTTTTCAATTTGGTTATGAAGTGAATTAGCGACAAAGCTCTGAAGATGCTGCGTGTGAGTAAATTACGGCCTTAAGAATACTCTTAAACTACTACCGTAATTGAATGATATGCATTCGAACCATAAACTACTCATCACATCTGTAGCTCTTTTCTACCAACATATTTAAATTAAATGGGATGAAACACTTAAGCTAATTCCCCACTGTTTCTAATGTTGCATTATTACATTTGCATAAGTCGGCGATCTGGTAGAATAATTAGCACGTCAGACAAATCGCTTTGCTCTATTTCGTCTTTTTTTACGTTCTGGGTTCAAATTCAACTAAGATCGACTTTGCCTTTCATTCTTTCGGGGTCGATAAAATAAGAACCAGTGCTTAAATTTGAAATTATCACTTTTATTATTATTTGAAACTATTATTTCCATTACATTTTATAATACTGATTTCTTGCGTCGCCATAAAACAGTATTACTTCGTTTGAAGACTTCGGTACTGGTTGGCTCATATATTATTAAGCCACCAGAAGGATGGAAGGAAAAGTGTTTTATCCGTGGAATTTGAAACCAGTACATTGAAAAAGTAAGTAAATAGCATTCCATTGAGTTTACCAATCCATCACCTTATTACAATTCAAAGTAATCCTTTCTACTATACGCTCAGGACTGATGTCTTGGTTGAGGGTGACTAGTCAATTACATCGACTCCGGGACTCAACTAATATTTATTTTATCGACAACGAGTGGCAGAGTGAACTTCGGCCGAATTTGTACTCAGAACATAACTCATTCATTATGATAATATAACGATTTGAAATTTTGGCTCAAGGCCAGCAATCTCGGGGGATGAGTTAAGTCAACGTAATTGACCCTAGTGCTCAACTGGTACTTATTTTATCGACCCCCGAAAGGATGAAAGGCAAAGTGGACCTCGGCGGAATTTGTACTCAGAGGGTAACTTACTACTACTACTACTACTACTACTACTACTACTACTACTACTACTACTACTACTACTACTACTACTACAACTACTACTACTACTACTAATAATAATAATAATGATAATAATAATAATCCTTTCTACTATAGGCACAAGGCCTCAAATTTTGGGGGAGGTGCAGTCGATTAGATCGACCCCAGTACCCAAATGGTACTTAAGTTAACAACCCGAAAAGGATGAAGGAGAGAGTCGACATCGACAGAGTTTGCAATCAGGACGTAACGACAGACTAAATGCTGTTATGCATTTCCCCCGGCGTGCTGACGATTCTGTCAACTTGCCACCTTAATAACAGCAGCAACAACAACAACAATAATAATAATGGTTTCAAATTTTTCTACAAAAGCAGCAATTTGGGGGAAAGGGTTAAATCGACTACATTGACTCCAGGGTTCAACTGGTATTTATCTTATCGACCCCGAAAGAAAAAAAGACAAAGTCGACCTCGGCAGAATTTAAGCTAAAAACGATGTAGACGAAATATCACTAAGTATTTAGCCCGGCCTGCTCACGATTCTGGCAGCTCGCCCCCTTAACAACAGCAACAATAACATCAACAGCAGCATCAACAACAACAACAACGATATTAATAATAATAAACCTTTGCTTTTACACGATTCTTCAGATTTTGTGATAGCGTTGCAATTCCTTGAAACACAGAGGCACGTGTGTGATATATTTTGCAACGGAAGAATAAACGCGTACATTGTCATTGGCATCTCTTTCTATAATATATAAGGATGATATTTCACTGAATGCATAAAATGCTTTGACTAATAGCGAAACAAGTAATAAATGTTAGCATACTGTTACTTTCTCACAATTTTAGAAAACTTACATAGAGTAAATTAAAAACTGCCATAGCTGGAGATTGAAACTAGATCGCACAGCTTCGGTTATCAAATATCTACGTCATGCTCTCCGAAGCTTTCACAAGTCCCCATTACAATACTAATAAGTGAATACAATTCGGTTACAAAGCCACGGAACCAGAAATTGCATTGGGTATTGGACTAAGATAATACGACTTGGGCAACTTTTTCAAAGACTTCAGAAGTTAATTTGAAGTAAATGAGCATCAAACAAACCACACGTTCTCGGTCCGTTTGAGAGCTTATCTCTTACTCCTCAATGCTCACCAACATTATATTTCTAATAATGCGTTTATTTGATCAAACACTATGTTAATCTTTGTAGTTAGAGGGTATTGAGCAGTGCATAAACCTCAGTATTTGGTAGTTGTTGTCTTTTACTTTATATTTTTCAGCAACGCCGAAAGAAATGCAGAATCGACTGTTAATGCATCTATAAGTCTTTAATATGAACATATTTTCTCTCGTAACGAAGAGAACAGGCCAGCTAGATACTATTATGAAGTCGTTCCAGTTCTCCACTTATTTATCTGGTACTGTACTGATTACTTTAACTGACGGTACTTATTTAGTTTCCATAATAACAGCAATCCAATACTAATAGAGTATTAATAAACGAAGCATTTATCGCAGAATTACATTTTATAAATTTAGACATTTAGAACAAAATTGTACTGTTTTCATTAAGGATAATAATGCAATAAACGCATTAATTGTTTGCAATTCCTTTGCAAATATATCCCTAAGTTATCTTGTTTCCAGGTCTTTAAGCCACAATCAGTAAATGTTTTCCCCGTCATATATGCATGCGGGCAAAGCATGTCATTGTGTAATAAACGTATATGTATACGAATACGTAGACACATGCACATGCGCAAACACACATACACAATACTATATATATTATGCAGTAATACACGGCACAACACGTTACACGGCGAAGAACACGCTGATAATTTTTTCTGAAAGTTTAGAGAACATAACAACGTGAACACACCCACATGCGTACGAGTATATAACTTGTATAATATAAACATATAAGCATTCATATGTGTGTGTGTGCGTGTGTGTGTGCGTGTGTATGTGTGCGCGTTTATATGGGTATATGTGTGTATGTATATATGCGTATATATATATGCGTGTTTACGCCTTTATGTGTGCAGGCGCAGAAGTGGCTGTGTGGTAAGTAGCTTGCTTACCAACCACATGATTCTGGGTTCAGCACCTTGAGCAAGTGTCTTCTACTATAGCCTCGGGCCGACCAAAGCCTTGTGAGTGGATTTGGTAGACGGAAACTGAAAGAAGACCGTCGTATATAAGTATATGTATATATATATGTGTGTGTGCGTTTTGTGTGTCTGTGTTTGTCCCCACCAACATCGCTTGACAACCGATGCTGGTGTGTCTACGTCCCAGTAACTTAGCGGTTCGGCAAAACAGAACGATAGAGTAAGTACTAGTCTTACAAAGAATAAGTCCTGGGGGCGATTTGCGGTGCTCCAGCATGGCCGCAGTCAAATGACTGAACAAGTAAAAGACTAAAAGAGAGAGTATGTGTAGAGAGCTACAGAGAAAGACAAAGAAAGAGAACGACACAGTGAGAAATACAAATGGTAACTTGATTTGAAGATTACCTGGTTGCTGTTTGCGAATGACAAAGTATTAGAGAATTGAGCATCTCACTGTATTAAGTATATAGAATATATAGTGAGAGAGAAATATGTAACTGACATAGAAGAGCCAAGGGACAATCAGTTCAAAACATATGAACTTCCGTGAACGAAATTACAGGGAAAATTATGAACAAGTTTTATACTGTATCAATTGAAATGCCGACCGATCTAAGTCTATCAATGATACAGTTAATTCATTCAGTGTCTACTTTGAGCCCAATCTTATCAAGATAACTCGTTTTACGTTGACCTTAGGGTCATCTTTGCATTACATCTCTCTCTTTCTCTCTCTCTCTCTCTCTTAATATATATATACACACACATACATATATATGTATGTATACACAAATGTACACCTATACAATTATATAAACATAAATATGTATGTGTATATACTTACATGCATACATATGTGCATATATACATATGTATATACATGTGTGTGTATGTATATATATATACTTCTCACAGCCCGATATAAATATTCAATGGCTGGCTGTTTCATTTGACCGGGTCAGTGAAAACATGATAATCTTGAGCATTATCTTGTTGAGAACAAAGTAAAGCATTGAGATTTCAATCTCAGAAAACCTGCTGACGATTATCAGGCCTACGGGGATGGTGGTATTAATGGCGATGCTGATACTAGAGAGAGCGTGAGAGAGAGAGAGAGAGAGAGAGAGAGAGAGGGAGAGAGAGAGAGAGAGAGAGAAAGAAAGAGAGAGAGAGAGAGCTAATCATTGTTTTCTTACTATAATTAATATCAATTTACGTATCTTGAACAACAGTGATTCTAATTTTATTATAATAGTGTAGTCTTTCAATTCAATCTAAAAAGAATTTGACCATGGTAAAGTAAATCATCATGCCATTCATTTTTTTCTTCTCTTGCAATAGTTTCGAAGAAAATTGCCTACGTAAGCTAGAAGAATGCAAATGTCTGTAATTGATACAATAGATAATACGAAATTGCTTTCAAAATTACAATTTCTCTACATTGTATTTCTATCTTCAAACTTCCCATTGAAACAGAATTTGCGTATACGTGCAGTATATGTCTGTATATATTAGTACATTTATTGCATTGTCGATGTTTTGCAAGATGGACACTGCTTGTAAGAGATAAGTGCTATTAACCATGAACACAATGATGGTTGGTCATACGGTATGAAAAACTGACCAGTAGAAACGTGTTTGAA
>NC_142931.1:72894116-72901616 GCF_046866305.1 Octopus bimaculoides | reverse complement strand
GTTTGTTCCCCCACCACCACTTGAGAACCGGTGCTGATGTTTTTGCATCCCTGTATTTTAGCGGTTCGGCAAAGAGATCGACATAATAAGTATTAGGCGTAAAAATTAGTCCTGGGGTCAATTCATTCGACTAAAAATTCAAGGAGGTGCCCCGGTATGGCCGCAATCTAATGACAAGTAAAAAAAAAACTGTTTTACTGACTGCTGTATAGGGAATTTTCTTGATTTATAGAAATTATCTCCGCTTTGATATAAATTAAAACAAATTCCTAGCATGAACAGCTATTGACTCTGAATGAAGGGATATAATCTCAATACACCGACAATTATTTGGAATTTGCATACTACTGACAAAAAGTGTGTGCATATATGTGTACGTATATACATATATATATATATGAATGTATATGTATGTGTATGTATATATATATTCATGCCTAACTCATTTGACCGGTTAATGGTTGTCCAACCGTAGCTAAGCCAAGACATTTTAAAACAATAGATGACCAATTAGATGAGGGGACTGAACAGCAAAAATTACCCCTCCCCACTACCAGCAATATTCCAACTACTCCATAAACAGAAAAATAACGGAGTAACTCATCACAGTTTTATAGAAATTTGGATATTACTGTTAGAATTCTCACGAACTAATTGTATAAATTCCTGCATTACAAACATAACTGATACGTACGTACCCCATAGGTTTCTGATGTAAAAAGAATATATATATATATATATATATATAGGTTTGGACTTTTTGTTGGAAATATAACGATACGAACCAATGCACCAGTCCTCCATTCCAAACGCAACTAATGCGTATGTACCAATGAACATGTCTGTACGGAAATGCTTATGTATACATATGTGTATGTATGTATGTATGTATGTATGTATGTATATATGTGTGTGTGTGTATGGGGGTTATATATATGTGTCCTCCTCATGTATAATAACAATAATAATTGACTCATTGGTGTGCATGTATAGACATTTGTGTATGTACATTTAAATATACATATATGTATTTATGTATTTATGTTTATTTATGAATATCTATGCATGTTAAAGTATGCATATATATGTGAATTTTTACGGTTTTTATATTTTTATATTTGGATATATTAAATTAACCTTATGAACTTTATAAAATCTCTGAAGAGGCCTAGAAAATCATCCATGTGCCTCTATTTCATTCATTTTATCTATTAATTACTTCAGCCTATTGGAGTTATATAGATAGAATGAGGCATGTCACCTCAAGTCTGAAACAGCTATAAGTCATTATTCCATTTTCTGTCACTAGATGTCCTTTTTTAATTACTGACGTGACATAATATGTCGCATGTGTTTGTATATTGTTATTATTGTCCTTTTAGTAAACAAATAAACAGGTAAATTGACACAATACAATGTCTGCAAGTTGATGAATGCCACCTAATCCCCTCCATTTTCTTATTGCTTTATAAATTAAGACTAAAATATCTTTTTATCGGCACCCATTTATTTCACTTGGTAATGCAAAGAAAAAACAAGTGTAATAATAATTGGGTACCCTTCCGGCAGTATATTGGATAGATATTATCCCTTAGTGGGTTGGATTCACAACCCCTAACTTTCTTGGATTTAAATATATATATATATATATATATGTACACACACACACACACACACACACACACACACACACACACACACACACACACACACACACACACACACATATATATATATATATATATATATTTTATAAATTGAACATGGGTGACCGTTTCGAGGTTCTTGTTTCGAGGTTCACGGCCAAACGGCTGGGTGGATTCGCGTGAAAAATGGCACACATGTGGAGACGGGTGCATAGATAGTCACCGAGAAAATAGATTAAAACAACCTACGTGCGTGCGTGTATGTGAGTGTGTATCACTGAAGCCATTCCTACATACATACATACATAATTACTGTCTCTCTCACTCTCTCTCTCGGTTTTTCTCTGTCAATCACTCACACATTCACTCACTAAAAAACCTGAATGAATTTTAGTTATCTCTCTCTCTCTTGCTTTCCTTCCTTTTCTCTCTCTCTGTCTCTCTCTCTCATATACACATACACCATTAACATTACTCTCTCTGTCTCGCACACCCCATAAAACATACACGCACACACACAGACATACGCATGCACATCAATTCTTCCGCTGCACGCCAACTTCAAAAGAAGTTCAGTCATAAAACTGTCCATGTCTCTTTTCATTTGACGCCCACTTCAAAAGATGCCCTTTCCCCAAAACACATATTAAAAAAAATATTTTCACTTGTCCGGCCATTGATCGAGAGATAAAACACAAACCACCTCCTGCTGACTGCAAAACTCCGGCTAAATTAGCCGTAAAAAACACACGTACACATACACACACGTCCATTTCATGTCTTTCACTTTCTCTACACACACGTCCAAAATAAATAGCTCTCACATAAATTTCCGTCTTCAACAGTTATGTAAGTATTCTATAATATAAATTGTTTTCCTACAAGAGTATAACAATTACTTATTCCACACTTCTTCACTTAGCTTTTATCTTCATTTTTCTTAAATTGGATACGTCTGCTATTAATTCTTACATACAATTTCCCCGATAATTCTTACAGCTTAATTGTCTGTTAAACCAATTCTTAACTCAACTTCTTAAGGCCTCTTCTATTTTTCCTAGCCCCAATACTTACCGTGAACAGAGATAAAAACTTTTTCTAATACAATTTCCCTTTCTGAGCTACTTCCTGGAAAGTTGCGAGGATGGTACTTCCTGGAAAGTACCGAGGATTTCCTAGAAACATCCGAGGATGAGCTACTTCCTGGAAAGTTCTGAGGATGGTACTTCTGGGAAAGTCCTGAGGATTATCTGAAAAAAATCCGAGGATAGACTAATCCCTGGAAAGTTCCGAGGATCTCCTGGAATGATCCGAGGTTAAGCTACTTCCTGGACAGTTCCTATGACTTCCTGGGAATATCCGAGGATAAGCTACTTCCTGGAAAGTCCCGAGGGTTTCCTGCTGGAAAGTTCCGAGCATAAGCTACTTCCTGGAAATATCCAAGGATGAGCTGCTTCGTGGAAAATTTTGAGGATAATACTTCCTGGAAAGTTCAGAAGATTTCTTGGAAATATCCAAGGATGAGTTACTTCCTGAAAAGTTCCGAGGACTGCTCTTCTTGGAAAGTTCCGAGGATTTCCTGAAAAATTTGCTAGGATTTCCTGGAAAGTTCCGAGGATTTACAGGAAATAGCCGAGGATAAGCTACTTCCTGGAAAGTTCCGAGGTTGGTACTTCCTGGAAATTTCCGTGGATTTCCTGGAAAATCTGAAAATGAGCTATTTCGTGGAAAATTCCGAGGATAATACTTCCCGGAGTGTTCCCAGACTTTCCTGGAATGATCCGAGGATGAACTATGTCCTGGAATGCTCCGATGATTTTCTGGAAAGATCCGAGGATGAGCTATTTCCTGGAAAGTTCCTAGGAATTCCTGGAAATATCCGAGGATTGACTACTTCCTGGAAAGTTCTAAGGATTGGTTTTCAATGAAAGTTCCGATGGTTTCCTGGAAAGTTCCGAGTATAAACTACTTCCTGGAAAGTTCCAAAGACGATACTTCCTGGGAATTTCCCATGATTTCCTGTGAATATCCGAGGATAAGCAACTTCCTGGAAAGTTCCGTGGATTTCTTAGAATTATCCGAAGATATGTTACTTCCTGGAAAGTTTCGATAGTGGTACTTCTTGGAAAGTTCCCATGATTTTCTGGAAAGATCCGATGATAGTACTTCCTGGAATTTTCCGATGATTTCCTTGAAAGATCCGAGGGTGAGCTATTTCCTGGAAAGTTTCGAGGTTTCCTGGGAAACTCCGATGATAAGCTATTTCCTGGAAAATCCCGAATCTTAGCTACTTCCTGGGTAATTTCTAGGATGATACTTCCTGGAATGATACTTTCCAATGATAATAATATTTTCTGGCCATTCAAGCCCATTTAATTTTTGTATTAATTTGCTGGTTATATTCATTTATCACCAGATAAAAATCACTGTTACAGATTTTCACGAGGAATAATAACTACATTTAAAACCTTTTATGCACAATAAACCTTCTCCCAGGCATTTAAGTCGCAATTGAAGAAGAAACTTCAGGTTTTCAAAAATATTTGAGGCAATTTAACATTAACAAACACTTAAAATAATCACAGTTTTTTTTAATCTGTGAATCGGCTGTATAAGAGTCGTCTGAGATAACTTTTTGTCTGAATGCGCTTATTATTTTAGTGCCTCCAAAACTCTAATAAACGAAGTCAATGATGAAATTGCTACCATTGGAAGAGATCTTGTCCTCAATCATATTTATCCAGGAAATATTCGTAAATTATTGGCTTCACAATCAAAACACGATGATCTCATTGAAATCGAGCACAACAGCCTATGAACCAAAGCAGAAAAAAAAGAGGGAAGGAAATAAAATGTGAAGAAACGGGAAACGACTCAAAGGAAACAACAGTGAAGGAACTTGATGAATTTTTTCCGGGATAAAGAATCGGCCAAACAACGATTAATGGCTATTGATCCGAATGTCGCCAGAAGTATTTTCATTTGCCGATGTTTAGATAAACAAATTGCTTGTTATTGCAAAATGCATGAAGAGAAACAAAAATATTAAAAACTGTTCAATTGGCACTTATAAAACTTTAACGAAAAAATAAATGATTTACAGTAATTACAAACTGTTTTCCATTTTTTTATTGTATACGATTAATTATAATTATTCTCATTGATTATTAAATTTGATTAACGCAGATATATACGGAAGAATTCGGAGAACAATTGATCGCATTAAGCTATGAACAACCGCATAAATACATCCATACATACCTCGTATATATATATATATATATATATATATATATATATATATATATATATATATATATATATAGAGAGAGAGAGAGAGAGAGATAGAGAGAGAGAGAGAGAGAGAGAGAGAGAGAAAGAGAAAGAAAGATATGTATGAATGTATGTATGTATGTATGTCTATAAGCAACATTACATAGTTGTGAGAATGTTTTTGAGAGCACATATAAGTGTGTTTGTGCATATGTGTGCTGTGTATGTATATCTGGTAAGGCAGGCGACGTTCCTTGCAAAATCCTTTTGATAAAAGGTATACATTTCTCACTTTATATACCATACTAACGTATCTATTCACAATGGGAGGTCTCGGTTCTCTGGTAGACCAGCCATAGCCGTATACACACATACACGCACGTACGCGCACACATACACACACACACGCACACACGCACACACACGCGTGCGCACGCACACACATACACACACACACATGATGATTATTTAACTATTTAGAATTTGTTATGCCTGTATAATTTACATTAGTTATTTTTTTATTCATTGTTATCTCTTTTTATCTGTAGTTATTTTAATTCTTCTTCTTATGTACATTTCAATGATATTTCGGCGTCATCTTTCCCCTGATCGTAGTTTTTTTCTCTTATTTTCACAATTGATAAATCTCATTTGATAATTAATCATGGTTCTAGAGAATTGCACAACTGTTTATAACATTAACTTCGATAACGTTATTAACCAGAACAATAATCTCAACATAATCATGACTAGTAACTCAATAAATACTTTTTGCGACAGTGACAATATATTTACTAATAATTCTGTCTATTATAGGCACAGGACCTGAAATGTTGCGGGAGAAGCTAATCAATTACCTCTACCCCAGTGCTCAACTGATACTTATTTTATCGAACTCCAAAAACGATAAAAGATAAAGTCGACCTCGACGGAATTTGGGCTCAGAACGTAAAGCCTGAAGAAATGCTGCAAAGTATAAAGTCATTTACTTATAATCCTATCGACAATAAGTAGAAGGCCTGAAGTTTTAGGGGAGGGAGACAGCCGAATACGTTGGTCCCAGTGCTCAGCGTGTACTTATTTTATCGACCCTCGAAAAGGATGAAAGGCAAAGTCGACCTCGACGGAATTTGAATTCAGATCGAAAAACCAGGAGAAAATGGTCTATAGTCTTGCGTGCTAAATATGAATTTATTTATAATCCTATCGACTATAGGCAGAAAGCCTGAAATTTTCAGGAAGGGGGACATTATCGAATACGTCGGTCACAGTGTTCAACGGGTACGTATTTTATCGACCTCACGAAAAAGATGAAAGGCAAAGTCGATCTCTGTAGAAATTAAACTCAGAACGTAAAAGTAGACGAAAAGCCGCTAAGCATTTTGTCAGGTGTGCTAACGATTTTGCCATTTCGTCCCCTTACACACACACACACACACACACACACACACACACACACACACACACACACATATATATATATATACTTCCTTATAATAAGAATAATAGAACTAATGGTGATAACACTAATGATAATGATGAAGTAGCAAGTTACAGTTACTCGTTACTCACGAGCAAGAATGATCGAGAGTAACACATATGCTTACTATAATCGTTTAAGGTGTTTATGTAAATGAGAGGAAACATAGACACTCTGTCGCCCCTCCTCACTCTTGACCCGTAAGTTCATCCAGAACGTGAGAGTTGGTGGAAGATAGAGCTGCTCCAGCACCTGGCTGATATTTACGGCAGAGTAGATTGAAGCAGCGAGAAATGAAGCGTCTCGTTCAAGATCACAATGCGCTGCCCAATACAGGGATTCATCTGATGACCTTATGAATCTAAGTTGAATCTCACACACTTTAAATCTCACACACTTTCACCAACAATGGTGACAGTTTATTTACTACATAGACCGCTATTGAGGGAGCATTACATAGGATAAATTGCATATATATATATATATATATATATATATATAGGAAATTTCCATTGAATATGTAAAATAACAGGCATAACACAAAACAATGTTTGGAAAATGTTCTACGGTTTATAGCTGCATGTTGAGTCTATGGCCCATTTATACGGACTGTTAATGTCACTCACTCCTGTATGTCACCAAATTAAGTAAACAAAATCTTCCACGCCCTCGTTAGCCTCACATGTCTCTTCAACTGGAACTTGAATTTGAGAGTTTGACCAAAGAGCGCAGACTTTGTCAATAATCTTGCAATCATAAAACCTGCTATGCAATTTCAGACCGACAGAGACGGACACAATTCTGCTTTCTACACACATTATTATGAAATCTACATTTGGAAAGTGACCAAATGACAATAGAAAAATTCACCTCTGTATCTTGAATAAGATCTGTGCTATCAGCTCATATCCCGTGTCTGCTAAAACTTTTAAGTCTGTGGTACTGGACTGGAACATTACAGATTTAAATACTTTAAAATATGATACAGAAAAAATCCATTTAATAAAAGTCACATAGTTCAGATTATGTTTGACAGGTAACGATTGTATATCCTTAGAAGAGTTGATGGAAGGAGATTATTGAGAAGGTAGACACAATTTT
>NC_142931.1:72866616-72889116 GCF_046866305.1 Octopus bimaculoides | reverse complement strand
TCGCCGCCTTGCGTTTAAATATGTAATAAATTCATGTTTGCAACGCTTGTATAGTTATGTGAATAAGACAAATTAATTTATTTTTGCCCAAGTGTGCAAACTGCAATAATTGTGAGATATTGCGCCCTTTGTGAGGTTATTAATACATGTTTATGATCAAAGCTAAATTTCATCGGATCCATTTCCTTTGTCGGCAACAGAGAGAGAGAGAAACTTCTAATGTAACTTCGATCTCTATGATTTCAACTCGATACTAACTGTGTAACTAATTTCTTCCCGCTGCTAACATTTGCACTATTATACAATGTAGACAAATCAATTTCGCTCCGTTGGAATATGAAAATATATTTAGATGCTACTATTTTCCTTGTGACCGCGCATGAGTTACTGATTAGTGATGAAGCTTTAATAGATGCTACAATTAGTCAGATCGGTTATATTTCTGCCTCACAGAGAAGAATATTCTAAAGATTAATCAGCCAAGAGGACTGAAGCAACGTAAAACGAAGATTTTGCTCAAGAACACATCACTCCACTCAATCTAGTTTAGGAATCGAAACCACAATGTTACGATCATGGTCATGCACACATACATACATACTGAAACGCACACACACACACTGTATATATATATATATATATATATATATATATATATATATATATATATATATATATATATATATATATAAACACCCCACCTAACTCATATACATGCATACATAAAACTACACGTATACATATATATTTATATATGTAGGTATATACACACTTTCTAATAGGAATGTGCGTGTGTGCGTGTGCGTGTGTGTGTGTGCGTATATATATACACGCACACAAACACACACATAAGCACAGTGAGCTCCTAGTGTGCCAATTTTTAAAAATCATTTTCATTATCTGTTGCTGTATTTTCAATTTGCATTCATTTGTTTTCCTCAGCTATATGAAAATTTGTTCCTATGAAGTTTTTAATTTTTCTGCTTTACAGCTTGTAATATTTCCATCGTTGTAACATTGCGACCAGAAGTAAACAAAACCTTACGGTCTTAGAATTTCGTAACACTTTTACTGGTATACTACAAACGAGGAATTCCTTATATTCTTCAAGTTCCAATTTACTATAAGTTTTGGGCCCGGAATGACTGCAGTTTTGGAGCTTAAGCTATTAAAGAGTGCAAGTGTTATATACATATATTTAGATGCTATCATTTTCATTGTGACCAGGCATGACAAGTGCCAATGCACGAAACTGTCGGACCCTGAATGACTCTGTTGTTAAATATTAATAAGTATATATATATATATATATATATATATATATATATATATATATATATATATGTGTGTGTGTGTGTGCGTGTGTGTGTGTGTGTGTATGTATAAATGGAGACGAACACCGTTCCTCCATGTAATCAGCTCGATAAATTATTAAGATATTTTAAGATATTTTTGCATTTCTTTTAACATGAAACCAATAGTACCCTTAATTCACAACAAAAAAAGATCTATCCACCAATGCGGCGTTGAGCACTCATTTTCATCGTTCGACATTTAAGTGTGTGTGTGGAATATCTGGAAACTGAATGGAAAATATCCCTTTCTGCGTGGGACGCTTGTTTTTTGTTTTTCTCGTATAAATCTTCTAAGTGCTGTGGTAAAATGTTCCCAGACCTATTTGAAGGAGACAAGGGCAACATAAACATATACGTAACATATTTAGATACATATATGCGCATAAGTATATGGTATGCCGACGTATATAGTATATATCATGCATACGTATATTGACATGTACCCAAACACACGCGTACATTCGCACTCATCGCGTATACAGTGAGCATGGATTTGTAATTAAGAAGTTTGCTTCGCAACAATGTAAGCTCGGTTTCAGTCCCACTGTACAACAAGGATTAATCGAAAAATCAACCGGCTAAAATATTGCCAACTTCAATACCAACATTCGACAGATATATCTTTAATGGAATCTAAGAATCTATATGCAGACGATCATCGATAGTCAAAGTACAGCGACACAAAAGTGTGCTATTGAGAAACTAAAAATCAATTCCAAAGTGTTCTCGTTCGCCAAAAAGCAAAACTTCTCTATTCTTTCTGATAGATGATAACAACACACTACAACACGCTACAAAGTGGTACTGAAGACATGGTTGAGATTCTACAGAAGTCATACTGCTAAATTTCAGTAATCTCTATATGGTTAAACCTGACAACATTGGTGAAAATAACCACCAGCATACGCTATCCGATATATCGGTTGGGATCCTGGATATCATAGAAGTTATTATCCAAATTGGAAACAACTCTACTGCAGGCTCCGACTAGTTTCCCGTTAGAGTCCTTTTAGGTATTCTCTGAAGGAAATCACTGGACACTGGCTATATTCCCGATAATTGTCTCTTCCAGTCAATTGTCCTTCTTTTCACAAATTGCAACAAATCACTGGCAGTCAATTACCGACCGATCGTACTTCTCATATCAACTTATTTGAGAGAGTGGGGAGATCTCCAGTAACTCACTTCCCGGAATGTAACAGCATACTTATTGCTAGCAATGGCAGGGACTGCCTAACACAGATCCTGCGTTACTTCGATGATATTCTAAAGGCTATAGCAGAGGGCTCCAGTGCAGATATCTTGAATTTTGACTTCGACAAGGCATTTGACAAGGTTGGCCACAGCGTTCTATTAAAGAAACTATCAAACATTGGAGTCCAAGAGGATCGAATGTTTTCTGGAGAACAGAACCCAGCATCTGGTGATAAACGATGTTCGATCGAGTTCGTCAAGAGTCATCAGTGGAGTCCCACAAGGCACTGTCTTGAGCCCACTCCTTTTCCTCATTTGCATCCATTACAGCATCGACGGCATCAAACACATCGCTACATCAAAATTTTCCCGGATAACTCTAAGCTTCTGAAGGTCGTCGACGGGGCAGGACACCAGACTAATCACCAATCGGATCTGCTCGCTGTTATTCGATGGGCAGCAAAGCACACTAAGCAGTTAAAGGAGAATAATTTGAATTAATCCATGACGGTAAAGAGGCTGCACTTAAGCTCCGACACGTTTCCCTCTGGGGATAACCTCGTGGCATCAATCTCCCCTAGGGGCATCGGAGTAACCGTCAACACTTCAACTGAGGTGCTTACATCAACAACAAAGTCGACAAGTCCTGCAGGGAATGCTACTGGATGCTCAGGACTTTTCGGTCTGGAGATACTCCAACAATTTTCCTTCTCTTCATCTTCGCCTGTCCTCACATTAGATACTGTTGTCCGCTGTGGTCTCTCTACACGAAACAAAATCTTATAAAAATTGAAGCGCCAAAGTGATCGGTCGCAAGAAAAATAGATGACATGACCTCTTAATTATTTGGATCATCTTGAGAAAATCAAACTTTATTCCCTTCAACACTGCCGTGAGCACTATATCAGTTGTATGACATGGACAGAACTATTCACCTCAAATGGCCCGGCTCTCTTTAATATCATGCCAAGATACATAGAGGAAGAAAAGGATCTCAAATTAGAATGGTAAATAGAATTTCAATATAAAACGTGTATTTTACATTTAAGTAGTTAATTTATATGGGTGCATTTATAAGGAATATAGCCAAACTTTTTTGAAATTTTCTGACAGCACCACTACTAATATTGATCATTCGGTATCTGCGTCGTCGATATTGTTGGCTATTTGAAATCTTTTCGCTCAGTTTCTATTAAAGTATCCATAGATAAATTTTTCTGATATTAAATTTTGACCATTCCTTGGTTTTCTATATGCAGCGCTATTTATTCACCATGGATTGTTTCCGTAGCCAGAATTTGCTTTGAAATGTTATGAGCTATAGTGCAAAAAAAAGAAAGAGAGAGGTGGGGAATACTTAGATTCTTATCTTTTATTCTTTCACTGGTTTCAGTCATCTATTTGTAACAAACCAAATGTCAATTCTTTACGTTTTTTGTCGATCATATCGACCCACATTACACTCTAATAAATGTTTAAAGCATAAAGGGATCAAACGTGTCCTTCCTGAGCTATAGGATCATGAGGCCAGTTCCCCGGATTTTATAGCAGATATATTCCTCCCCATTGACAGGACGCTGGGCAATCGCAGGAATACACACTTTTGCCAGCTGTGATCTGAAGAAACGGGAAATGAAGTGTTTTGCTTAAGCTCACAACACCTCGCCTGAGCATGAATCTCGATAGTTATCTATCTATCTATCTATCTATCTATCTATCTATCTATCTATCTATCTATCTATCTATAAATAGACAGACAGATATGTATCTATATATTAGGTTGTCAAGAAAATTCTTGTGGTTTTTAACCTTTAAATTAAGATGCACATATCTCGGCTCAAACAAAACTTTCTTAATCGTAGTAAACACCTGGATCCAAAAAGCTGTGATGGACAAGACCGGCCGCAGACCCCCAAACAGTCACTATGACCTTCTTTTGGGGCAACTCTGGCTTTGGGATGTGCCGTGGATCTTCGTCGGCTTCAAACAACTGAGCTGAGCGTCGCCGGTTGTCGTAAAGAATCCACCTTTCATTGCAAGTCACCATCCGGTCGACAAACGAGTCGTTTTTGTTGCGGAAAAGAAAGGAAGACGACACTGCAAAAGGGCGTTTTTTTTTTTTGGTTTTGTTTTTGTTTTTGGTTGTCGTTCAATTCGTGCGGCACCCGTTTGTCAAGTACTTTTGCTTTTCCAATCTCTTTCAAATGGTCAGAAATTGTCGTATACATTACGTTTAATTCAGAAGCAAGCTCTCGAACAGTTGTGCGTGAATTGGCTTCGACTAAGGCTCTTAGTTGATTGTTGTCAGCATCCGATGGCCGACCAGTACGCTTATCATCTTCAAGACTCTCGTCACCGCTACGAAATTTTTTGAACCTCCATTGTGCTGTACGTTCATTAGTGATTCCTGGGCCAAACTCATCGCTGGTATCACGAGTTGTTTCAGCAGCTTTTCGGCCTAGCCTGAACTGGAATAACAAAATTGTGCGAATTCGCTTTTTTTCTATGTTGTATTCAACGTTGCGGAAAAAATGGCCTAATTATTCAAAAAGAAAAGAAGTAACACGCTTAGATAGGGCAAACAACGGGCTTTAAAATGATATATAAAGTCAAAGTAATTTAATGAAAATTAATTTGAAAAATCATCATTTAAAACCAATATTAAAAATACCGCAAGAACTTTCTTGACAACCTAATATTATATATACAATATATATATACTTTTCTACTCTAGGCACAAGGCCCGAAATTTTTTCGGGTGGGGGAAGTCGATTAGATCGACTTTACGCAACTGGTATTCAATTTATCGACCCGGAAAGATGAAAAGCAAAGTCGACCTCGGCGGAATTTGAACTCAGAACATAAAGACAGGTGAAATAACACAAGCGGTATAATTGACTATATATAGTCAATTAAAAAAAACATAGAGAAAAAGATGAAAACAAACAAATGTTTGGACGTGGCACAAGCAATGTATTAATAAGGTGCATAAATGGCATACTCCGAATAAATAAGATATGATTGTGTGATAAGATGCTTGCCTCTCATCCACATGGCTCCGGGTTCAGTCCCACTGTATGGCACCTTGGGCAAGTGTCTTCTGCTATATATATATATGTCTACATACGTACATACAGTAAAGCATTTATACGATATGGTATCAAAGGGTTCTCGAATTAGTTCTGTAGCAGGCTAACAGATAGCAGTACACGGTTGCAGTGTGCTGCGTGACATAGCTGTGTTTACTTCAGAAGTTGTGAAATTTGTGTTTTTATGATCTCGTGTATGCTGTAGTCAGCGATTTTGTCATGGACAGGAAGAATGAGTCTTCGTGAAATTTTGCGTTAAATTTTGTGAAATCTGCTACAGAGATATGGAACTCGTGAATTTCCTGCTACAAACAACAAGGTATAGCCTCTACACCTGCCCTTAATTATGTTCTGGTCTGTGTTATTATTATTGGAATAATTGCTTGATTTGTTTTCATAATACTTATTCAGCTTAAATTTATTAAAAGAAGAAATAATATTACCAACATTATTAGTAGTAGAGTAACCAACTCCAAAATTATCACTAGAAAAAATGTTACTATATTTTTTATTATCTCTAAAGAATACCTGAATTATATTCAAAAATTCTTTAATAATGTTTGTTTTAACGTGAACTCCATAAGGAATAAGGAACCAAATTTTGTTCTTATTATTTATATTATTACATTTACTTTTCATATTATAAAATTTATTATTATCAATAAGAGAATTAAAACAATGGAAACCAGAGTATAAAAGAAGCTATTTTAATTCGCAAGACTAACTCACATATGAAAAATACTACCAAGCTGATGGCTACTGAATGGCTACAAATAGTAACGCTACCGTGCATATCCAAATCAAGCCTTTATATACACACACTATAAAACAGAGAAGTCAGCTTGTAACACTGTCTCTCCGATGATTTCGAAACCATCACTTGTATTAATTCAGCGACATATACCTACGCACCAACATATCTTAAACGCCACATTGTTCATGGCTAGCTTCCGAATTGTTTCTAACTCCCAAATTTCAAGCACAACATATCACAGAAGACGCCTGTTTTATTGGATACTGCGTAAAGACCGAAACGCGTAGTTGCGACGATACGTTTTTACTCGCATAGACATCATTAAAGTCATTAGAAAGATTAATAAATAATAATACGATTCGATGTTTTAAAACCGCTCCTACCGTTACCTACTTTTGTCTGTTACTATATTTATTATTATATTTGTCTACCTATATGCGGTGGGTGTAGATTGAAAGATCTCAAGTAACGACAGAAGGTATAAGCAATGTCGACGTAATATATATTAATTTCGAGCTAATCGTAATTTCCGTGACTAGAGAGATATCCTATATCTTTTAGTTTTCATTACCCAAATCCACATGACAAATCAAAGAATTTAGCTGCAGAAAAAACAAAACCCCAAAAAAAAACAGAAGTCGTTCGGAAGTAATATAATTGCATTGAACAAAATCTAATCTTTTGAGGAAAATATTAGAAGCCTAAAGATTCTTACGATTATTATATATTTTGTTGTACATAATATGTCATATATTTTCACGTGCTATATCAAGTGATAAATGTAAATGCGCATATATATATATATATATATATATATATATATATATATATATATATATATATATATATATATATATATGCACATATATACATACATATATATATATATATATACGTATATATATATATATATATATATATATATATATATATATATATATATACATATACATACATACATACGTATATATATGTATATATATATATATATATATATATATATATATATATATATATATATATATATATATATATATATACATATACATACATACATACGTATATATATGTATATATATATATATATATATATATATATATATATATATATATATATATATATATATATACACACACGCAGGAACATGTAGATATGCAAACATACACGCACACATATATATATATACATATACATATATAAAACATACACATAAATACACACTCTCATATATGACTACTACTACAATTACCTGTGTATCCTTTTACAGAGATCCAAATATGGTTACATACTTAAGCAAATATTGGTTTCCATAAAGAGTAGTAATGCACATCACATATCCATACACATTGACACAAACATGCTTTTACACATATTTGTACGTTTATATATATATATATATATATATATATATATATATATATATATATACACGCACACAAATATATACATGTATATATTAATTGAACATTGTACGAATTATTTACATATTTACTGTAGTCATAGTTACGCCACACTTTTCTGCAACTTTATAATATGGTTTCTTTCTCGGTTAATACAAATGATGACTTATTAATGGTATCTATGAATTCAATATTTTCTGAAGTTGGAAATGTCATCTCCGCAAAAAGTTTAATACTTTGGCGGTTTATTATTTATATTTTTGCATCTTTGCATTTTTTACATTAGATTTGTATTTATGTTTGTAAATATGAATGTGTGTGTGTGTGTGTGTGTGTCTGTACGTGCGTGCGTGAGCTGGTGTGCATATAAGTGTACCTGGCAAAGTATAATATAGTATCTTTCTATCCACATATCATTATAGTATCTTTCTATATATATATATATATATGTATATATATGCAGACACACGTGCGCACGCACAAACGCACACACACACAAACACACACTCACACACACACACACACACACACACATATACACACATATATATATATATATACACACATATACGAATGTTAAAGTTTCTGACATGGTTCTTTTTCGTATAGCGGAAAGAGAGGGAGGTGAGGAGTATTTGAAAAGACAAAGTGCCAACTACATGTTTGTGTGTATGTGCATGCGCGCGCGCGAATGTATGTGTGTGAGCCTGAGTAACACAGTAACGTGTACAAATGCTTGGGCGCATATATTTTTGTGTGTGTATGTATGCAGGATTAAGCACGGCAGTGTAGTAAGGATTTTGCTTCCTAATCACATGGTTTCAGGTTCAGTCCCACTATATGGCAACTTGAGCAATTGTCTTCTACTACAGCTTCGGATCTCTCAAAGCTTTCTAACTGAGTTTGATAGAGGGAAACTCAAAAGAAGATTGTTGTATATGTGCGCGTGCGTCTGCGTGTGTGTGTGTGTGTGTGTGTTTGTCTTTGTTTTACTTAGGTGTTTGATCGATAAAATAAGTACCAGACTCAAGAAAGAAGCGATAGGATCGATTTATTTGACTAAACCCTTCTTCATAAATATATACATGCATACACCCCACACACATACACACATCTGTGTATGTGTGTGTCTATAAATATACAGTTATTTGGCAACATATATACTCGACGCATAACTGCACTTTTATGGGTTTGTTTATAAATGTGTCTGATAATATTGTTGTTGTTTTGATTACTTATGATGACTTACTAGTAAAATCTATTGCAAACCTGTAAATGTCATCTCTCTAAATAATCTATTATTTTACCATTACATTTTTTCCTTTCTTTGTTTCTATATCGCACTCTATTTCACTCTTTCTCTAAATAACACGCACACACATAAACACGCATCAATGTATGTATGTTTACGTGCATACATATTTATGTGTATATAAATGAAGGTATATATAAGCATGTATACATAAAACTAAAATACAAGTTGTATATTTGTGTGTGTGTGTGAATATAAATTATACAAGATACAAAAATTTATTATGGGTGATAAGATACTAGTAAAAGCAAGGGACAGATAGTTACCAATCAGTGCACAAACAAATCATATTCTTAAATTCCAGCTTTATCAGAATGTGGTAAACAAGAAGTAGAAAAGTTCGATAGAAGAAAAACCAAATTCGAGAATATAACTTTTTTTTACTTCCCGTAAATCGTTAATCCCAGAATAACTCATACATTTTCACCTTTGGTCCTTCCTTTTGATTTTTCCTAAGACCAATGTTCACTCTAACATCTGTTTTGTACACTTCTACCTAGCTTCGTAGACTGTGGAACGCCCTTCTTTCGTACTATATCTGGAAATGCTCAAAATTTTAGCTTTGGTTTCAGACTTGAATTGATCTCATACACCCACATTTTCTTCATTCTCTTCTCTCTCCCCACACTTATTACATTTAGCAATTTAGTCAAATATCATCTGTCCTGCAAAGGGACGTGGTGATAGGACAAGGAATATGATGGCTTATTAATAATTCTAGTTAGAAGCTTGTCGTCATATTCCTTGCCATGACACCTCTCCCCATTATATAACTATTACTTTTTACTTTATTTCTATTTCATACAGTCCTTATCTCAGTACTCTAATTAGATGTATGCATGCTTTCATTTCCCATCCCAATTTCTGTCACACACTCAGCAGTACAACCTAGTCTTTTCTTTTCGGTCGTAATTTGCCCATAGCTTCTTCGCACCATCCACGCCTACCACAGGATACTCACTCCATCATTTATACTCGTACCCAATTCAAACTAAATTCTCTTCGCCTTACGTACGTAACTATATTTCCCTTCGAGTTTTCCCATCTTCATAGCTACCTCTGTACCACCCACAACAACCTCTCAAGTAATTCTTTCTATCAACTTAATTTATCGACACCAATATGATTTTATAGAAACTTGCTCTCCTGAGGTACTTGCCCTTCATCTTGTGAAGAAAATGTGAATTCACCACACGAGGATGCTCGCTCTCAAAATTCGCCCTTCTTGGTATTACGTTTGCTTTTATGTTTATGAATAATTTTGCCCCAGCATTCCGACTAGTTTCCTAATACGCCTTATTATATGAAGCATACACTGATAGAGTGAAACAGCTGTAAAGACAATACCTGCTTATATCATGTATATGGAATTGCAATTTTTCGTATAAAATTACACCTTAAACCTACTATTATATATCTACCAATCTTCTTCGACATACATTAATTTATGAATGCGTATATGTATATGCGTGTATATGTGTATGTATACTTGTGTGTGTATGTGTGCATTATATGTGTACACTGTACATACACTCATACACACAGATATGTAGCATAATATACATGCATAAACACAACGCACGCATATGCATATAATACCATAGATAAATGGAAAAATGAAAGAGGAAGATTTCAAAAAAATATTTATGCAAAACTATATGAATTTATATACATATATACCGAAATGTTAATTTCCTTAAAAAGTTTATTTGCAAATCGACTGTCATTTTGATATAAACATTTAAATTATTTTTGTTATATTAATATTACTCTAGTTGTAGTTGTTATGTTTTCTACAAATATGCTTGTAGTTTGCTTCTGTTTGATTAAAACATAAAAAGAACGTATTTGGTTTTGTGTCTGATGTGTTTCTTTTCCACAGTTTTGAAAAATTATTATCAGTTGAGAATGATATTTATTTTTTCATTGTTTGGGATATAAAAAAAAAATATTTGCATCAGTTTTCTCAAACATTGCTCGAAATTTGTTATTTAAAAAAAAAACTTTTTCTTCATTCTAAAATTTGTTGAATTTAATGGGAAAACATAATCCAAAACCAGAAAATTATAAAAAGACAAACAGTAGCAAAACTGTGCGTTTCAATATTCATAAATAAATAACGGACAAAGCACACAATACAAATATTAATGCGAAAAAATTAAATGCACTTCTAAATCATTCGATAAATATTGCATGGCAAATTGCGCTTAAAATATGCGTCTGTGTGCATGTATGCGTGTGTGATGGTGTATATATACATATATATTTATCTATATATATATGTGTGTGTGTATGTATATATATGTGTGTATATATATTTATGTATACATATGCATATATGTATGCATATATGTGTATGTATATATGTGAAAATGTCAATATTCATCTGTATAACCTTACAAGTATTTGATTTAATCATTATCGATGCGCATTAATAATACGTTACTAATTAGAAGATATTCCGGAAGAAATTGTCCAAACTTCAGATTGCTGACTGAAGTATATAGTGTATGGAAGGGTGCTTGCATGAGGAAGAAGGCATGATAATCGTTAAGAATTATTTTTAATTAGATTTAAGTAGGCATATATCGGAAATGATGAAGTGGCAAATAGAACGGCAACTGCATCTCACGGGAATCAGTAAATAAAAACATGGATATATATATATATATATATATATATATATATATATATATATATATATATATATAGATATAGATAGATAGAGAGATATAGATATCATATATTATATATAATATATATATATATATATATATATATATATATATATATATATATATATACATAGACAAATACGTATATATATGTATTTATGGACACATAGACATATACATAAAACAAATCTTAGCAAGCAATTTTTCGATTTGAATGAGGCTAATTGAGTATTGATTTTCAAGCACTGTATCAATGCGATGCATCTTTCTTCTTTCGAATGATTTATCATGCATTCTATACTACATGCGTATCTCTATCTGCAATGTGTATTGCATGCGTAATTACGTATGCTTCGGATACACACACACACGCCCGCACACGCACAGACACAGACACACACACACACAAACACTCACCACCCACACCCACAGACCAAAAACGCACACACCCACACACCCACGCACCTATGTATGTATGTATGTATGTATGTATGTATGTATACCAACCTGCAATCATACGCGCATATATTCTTACATAAATATAAATATATAGATACAGCAATCGGTACACACACGCTTGTATACATGATATACATGATCATACATATATATGTGTATATATATATATATATATATAAATATATATATATATATATAGAGAGAGAGAGATAGATAGATAGATAGATAGATAGATAGATAGATAGATAGATAGATATACGATCCCTCACTCACTCACACATCTGTATAAGTATATAAGTACTGCCACCCTAGAGAGTTGGATATTTTCTTGCTGCGTTTAGCAGCTGACAGAATGTCCCTGCGCACAAAATCCCATGTAATTTCCTGTAGTTCAACACTTCTGTCTCTACTTCATTTTTCTCTCTCTCTCTCTCTCTCTATCTCTCACTCCATCTCTTTCTCTCATCTCTGTCTCACTACAGGCACATATACATATGTGCATACATAGTGCATTATATATATATATATATAATAGAGAAATTATACAAAATGTATAAATAGATGATGAGTAAAGAACCGGCGCAGTCTCGATTATCTGTTGGTATCCGTAGATTCATTGCAGGAACTTCATAGCATATATATATATATATATATATATATATATATATATATATATATATATATAGAGAGAGAGAGAGAGAGAGAGAGAGAGAGAGAGAGAGAGGGGGGGAGGGAGAGAGAGGGAGGGAGAGAGAGATAGAGAGAGATAACTCACCTTGATTAACGCAAATTTGGAATACAGAAACTTAGTAAATATATATTACAAACAGCGTGATTACTGTTTATTTATACCTTGAATATTCGTTTTGTGTAAAGATAAACGAACACCTTATGCCACCTTTTGGAGATATGATGATGCCGGTGCAGATGATCTTGTGAGTTAGCTTAAAATTACGAGTGTCCTATACACAAATAATACGAAAGAATGATGACATGGGATTATCATGTTTTACTATATGTTGTGAATAGTGAAATTATAAATATCTAACGATTTTATTCAACCTACCAAGTCTTACTAACCTAACGATAACCAACATTATAAATATAATAGCAGATTGTAATCTTAGGTTAGAAATCCAGTCATATAGATTCTCAGCAATTGTAATTGGCTTCAACTGTTAAGAAATCATTGCAGCTTTTAGATATAGGAAAATCTGTTCAAGGGTAGATACTGTTTAGCAATACTGTCTGATAATATAAAAATGTGTTTGGTAGAAGCGATTTCATTGAGAAATAGTTTATATGCACGGAGAATACCCACAACTATATTACATAAAATAAAAACAATACAGGCACTGGAATCTAATGTACTTTATTCCATCTCATAACTTGAAAGTCACTGCGATCATGGTCAGGAACTTTCACAGACCTAGTAAGCCTACACCACCCACTATCACATAAATGTTATTAAACACTCTGATACCACAATACTAAGGTTGGCTATGTTCCCGACCTCACGCTACAATAAAAAAAATATATATATATTCTCCTCAATATTATTTAAGTACCGAAGGCGGTGAGCTGGCAGAATCATTAGCGCACTGGATATGCTCAGTGGCATTTCGTTCATCTTTACGTTCAAATTCCGACGAGGTCGACTTGTCTCCCATCCTTTTGGGGGTCGATAAATTAAGTACCAGTTGAACACTGGGGGTCGATAAAAATGTATGAGTTGAGCATTGAAGTCGATGTAATCGGCTTGCTCCTCCCTCAGCCTCGAAGGCCTTCTACGAAAATTTGAAACGAATATTATTACTAGTATATATTTGTGTAGCACACAGTCTTTGCATGTATGTACTCTTACGACACTCCCTTTTGTTTTGGAAAAAAATGAACATAATACCATGTCCTCCGGCTGACATATGTCATTTTTGTATCTCTCCATTTTGTTTTTACTGTATATATATATATATATATATACTAGCAGAGACACCCTGCGTTGCTCGGGATTAAAATGGCATAGTTTGTATATAATATATTACAGTTATGTTGAAACAGGTGACATGGGAAAGTGCAACACTGACAGCAAAACATTTGTGGAGTAAATGATGGGCTAATTCGACTAAGCAGCATGCTATACGTCTGTTTGGAGTATTTCAGGTCCTAACTTGTGGAGGTTGTGATTTTTGAATTCACCGAGAAGCTGTCATTGGTATTAATTTTTATTATGTGTGACGATCGTTTCGACCAATCCTACTACTCTCCCTTATGTCTGGGACTTCATGCATTATGTTGTGTTGCATCTATTTTGCAGTCTGGGTCACATCAGATACATTCATACATAAAGTTGTGTGTCGCTAAAGATTCCGAGTTTGGGCGGTCATGTTTCATTTGTCCGTCGAATTATGGAATGAAGCATTGCTACAATTTTCAATACTATTAAGGTGGCGTGCTGGCAGAAACGTTAGCACACCGTGCGAAATGTTTAGCGGTATTTCGTATGTCTTACCACCCTATTTCGGGGGTCGAATGGACATTGCGCCTCATTTTTTCATTCTTGCATATTACCATTTTATTTTGATTTTTCTTCTACTATCATCATTCACTTTTTGTTAATTTTTAGTTCCCCGATTTTATGTTTGTTGCGCTTTGCACTGTCTTTATGTTTTTTGATGTCCGGAAAAGCTCTCTGTTTAGCCTTTTTTGGGTAATAAATAAATCGGTATTTCGTCTGTCTTTTCGTTCTGAGTTCAAATTCTGCCGAGGTAGACTTTACCTTTCATCCTTTCGGAATCGATAAATTAAGTACCAGTTGCGTATCGGGGTCGATCTAATCGACTGCCCCGTCCCCAAAAGTCTAGGGCTTTGTGCCTAGAGTAGAACAGAATTTTCATTCCTCTTAAATTTCCATGACAAAAATTGTAAATATTTGTAAATACAAACATATACACTGTAGATAAGAAAGAACGGAAAAGAGAAAAAAATTTGCAATGCAAGTAAATAGGCGATGGACAAGATGAGGGATTTGTATGTCCCGTGGTGTGGGTGTGATGGGGCGTATTGTTGTGTGTCTGCGAAGGAGAGCTGTGTGCATTAGGTGAGGGTGTGAGTGTTCCTGTGTGAGTGTGTCTGTGACTGTATCTGTGTAAGTGCCTGCGTGTGCTCTATGGAGGTAGTGTTGATGTGATCTCTATATGTATCTGGGTGGGCGAAACTTTTTGCGTGTAGCTGTGTTTCTGTATGTGTGTATAAATGTGTGCGTGTGTAGATACATGTGGTAACACACATGTGTGCATAAAATACAAATATATATACGTGTACACACGCACACACACATATATATATCCATATACACACATATATACATGTGCATGTGTGTATATGTATATATATATATCCATATACAAACAGACATGCATGTATATATGCATATATAAACACGCCTCCTATATACACACGTACACAAATATACACAAACACCCAGCCAATGGCAGAACCGTATTTGTGAATTTAATAACATCTTCCGGGTGGAAGGGAGAGAGAGAGAGAGAGAGAGAGAGAGACACTGACAGAGAGAAAGAGTGGGAGGGAGGGAAGGAGAGAGAGAGGGAGAAGGATGGAGGGAGAGAGAACGAGAAACAGACAGAGACGGAGGGAGAGACAGTCTTTTGTATATGTGTGTATGAGGTGTTTGTGTGAGTGCAGGTGCGTGCCTATACAGCACACAAACACACACATACACACACATACACACGTGCTCACACACATACCACATACATTAGCACTTCTACCGTCACTACCAAACAACAATAATAACAACGGTTCGCCCCAAATCACACATAATAGCATCACCATTATCGCCACCCAGCCGCACGCACGCACGCACGCACGCACGTATGCATGCATTACCAGTCATAGACGCAAACACTACAAACCACAGACGCACACACATACGTATGCTTGCAACACATCGTCTATTATTCACACTTCTCCTATCAGAATCTACACAACATCGCGCACACCGCCTTGTGAGTGAATTTAGTAGACGGAAACTAAAGACCTTCACATTATATATATATATCAATGTGTGTGTATGTGTACATATTTTTGTGTTTGTGTTTCCCCCTCCCTCCCCTGCACCGCTTGACAACGGGTGTTCGTCTGCTTACGTCCCCTTACTACAACGATTTGTCAAAAGACACCGATAGAATAAGTTCGAGGTATAAAAGAAACAGTACTGTGATCGATTCATTCGACTAAAACTTCTTCAAGGCGGTGCCCTAGCATGCTATCAGTCTAAAGATTGAAACGAATAAGAAGGTGAAAGAATATATATAGGTATGTAAGTGTGAGTGTGTGTATACATACATACACACACACACACGCATATATATATATATATATATATATATATATATATATATATATATATATATATATACATACATATAAATGTGTGTGTGCGTGTGTATGTGTGTGAATATATATATATATATATATATATATATATATATATATATATATGTATATATATATATATAAGATAAACTTACTTGGAAATGGATGCATGGCATTCAATCATATAATATATATATATGTGTGTGTGTGTGTGTGTGTGTGTGTGTATGCATATATACATACATATATATGTATATGCATATGCATATATGGGTACAGGACGTCACAGAATATAAATAACGTAAATAACATGAAATATGAAAACTTCTTTCCACAAGGCCATAGAATTAAGTCTGCCGCTTACATTGAGGTCCTGGAAATAATTGTTAAGCCCTGGATAGACAGTGTATACAATGGAAGGCCATATGTGTTTCAGTAAGACTCTGCACTATCACACATGGCTCTAGTCACACAGGAATGGATGGCTGAATATTTTCATGATCACATAACCCCTAATATTTGGCCTCCTAATTCTCCAATCTCAGTCTGTTGGATTATTACCTGTGGAGCGTTGTTGAGAGAGAGATCAATGAATACGCCCATAATACCAAAGGTTCTTTGAAAGCTGCCATAGTCAGAGTAATGTCTAAAAGGAACCAGGACCACTTGATTCGAGTATGTAGATGATTTAGATCTGATATAGAAGCAGTTGTTGAAGCTGAAGGTGGCTTTATTGAATAAAATTATAGAAAAGAAGGTTTTTTTTAAAATCCTCATAGCATTTTTTGAGACATAGAGTTATTGTCTGTTATTATATATCTGCTTTCTTTATATAAATATAAATCTGTCCTCAAATATCTTACGCACCCTGTAATATACAGGCTTAGGTGTAGCTGTGTGGTAAGAGGTTTGTTTCCCATTTATATGTGTATGTGTGTGTGTATCTATGTGTGTGTGTCTTTGAGTCTGCATCTGACTACTGATGTTGTGTTTATGTCCCCTCAAATTAGCAGTTCAGCAAAAGAGACGACAAAATGAGTATTAGGTTTTAAGAAAATAAGATCCGGGTTCGATGTTTTCGACTAATAAACCACTCAAGGGGTGTTGCAGCAATGCCGCAGTTAAACGACTGAAACAATTGAAAGTATATGTATGTATATATGAATACATGAATACATGCTCATATAACTACATGTATGCCTGCATACATACATACATACACATATACATACAAACATGCATGCATGCATACATACATACATACCTACATACACACATACATACATACATACATACATACATACACATTCTCATTTTGTAAGCACACAAATTTTAAAATTTGATAATAACACATTATTAGATATTTATCTGATTTGCCTTAAAATGTTCAATGGAAAACTGTTTGAGATTTTTAAAGCTTAATTAGCTGAAAGAAAAAGTAATATGCTTTAGTGGCTCCTTGTTTTGTCTTGCTGAACACGTAATCACATTTTTATGTAATATTCAATAGTTTCATCAATTGTCTTTTCAAATCAAATGCTGCACTCTGGTATGCATGCTAGAAAATTGACAAAAACAATGGCGCTGTTAAATTAAAAATGACAAGGACAAGATGACTCAATAGTATGAAATAAAAGTAGTGACAACAACAACAACACCAACAGCAAACAATGTAAATCCTCATCAGCATTTAACAAACAAGAACGAAGCAAAAATTAAAAAAAACAGATACTAAAGTATAAAAGGCCTCAACTACAAATATTTTCATCGATATATATTAACAGGAATGGGAACGAAAATATTCAGAATGAATCACGATGAAAATACTGCTGGTGACGATGGTGGTTGTAGTGGTGATGGTTGTAAATATGATAGTAATGAATAAAAATAGCTATAGTTTCTAATTTAAACACAAAGCTAGCAATTTTAGGTGGAGTGGTGTTTGCACTTCACTACAACGTTAATTCATTGACTTCGGAAGAACGAAAGGCTAAGTTAACCTCAGTGATATTTTAAACCAGGACGTAAACAACGAGGAAAAAATATACCACAGAAAGATTTTTTCAGATGCGCTAACGATTCTACCAAACTGTAAATAGCAATAACGGCATCATCACTGTTTTTATTACTATTACTATTATCATCATCATAACCATTATTATTATCATCATCGTCATTATTATTATTATTATTATTATTATTATTACTATTATTATTACTATTATTATTATTATTATTATTATTATTATTATTATTATTATTATTATTATTATTATTATTATTATTATTATTATTATTATTATTATCTCTGATTTCTCTCAGGCAGAGGTATTGTTTTCAGTTGCGACTGTTTGTTTGTTTGTTTGCTTGTCCGTGGACAAGATATATCAAGAACCGCTGGATGGATTCGAATGAAACTTTCAGGGATGTTTGGCCTTGTGACTGGCACGAACTGCTTTGAGATCGATCTGGTACCGAACAAGGATTCTGGATTATTTGTTATACTTACTTTAATTTACATGATTACGATCTTACATTAACTTACAAGTCTTTCTCTATTATCTCCCTTTAGGCTGTAACTATTTTGTTAACGTTGTCTGTAACTATTTTGTTAACTTTAGCGAAGGCAGAGGTATTGTTTTCAGCCGTGTTTGTTTCTTCGTGGACAAGATATCTCAAGAACCGCTGAATGGATTCGGATGAAACGTTCAAGGATGTTTGACCTCGTGACAGGCACAAATAGATTAGATTTTGGGATCGATCCGGTACCGGACAAGGATCTGGATTATTTGTTGTATTAACTTTACATGACTACAATCTTACGTTAACATTTAAGTCTTGCTCAATTATCTCCCTTTAGACTATCTCCAAAATTTTATTTTCGTTTCTCTATTATTAATTTTACTCGCTTCTCTATCTTAGTAGAAACTGATGGATAAATAAATCAAACAACATAAACAAACGGCAGCAAAACCATTCAGAAATTATTATTATTATTATTAGTGTTCAGTAGTTTTATTTTTATAACGTGCTTTCACTTCACTACCGAGCGCAGCTCTGTGCGCCTTGGGTATGTGCTGTGGTTTGCTGTGGTGCTCTTATGGTTACTGTATTGAAAGTGTTTTGCGTAGGATGTGTGCTGTTCCCAGTAGTGCAATTTTCTGTATGTTATATATATTTGTAAGTCCTGATGTTTTTGTTATGTATTTGTCTGAATATTTTTTTATTATACCTAAGGCACCTACTATAATAGGAATTGTATCTGTTTTTAGATTCCACATTCGAGTTACCTCTATTTCCAGGTCTTTGTATTTTGAAAGTTTTTCCATTTCTTTTAGAGAGACGTTGTCATCTGCTGGTATTGATACATCAATTAGAAAGCATTTTTTCTTCATGATCTTTGACAACTATATCTGGTCTATTTGCCTTAATTTCTCTGTCTGTGTGTATTGGCATATCCCAGAGTATGGTTGCTTTCTCGTTTTCTGTGACCTTTTCTGGCGTGTGTTTATACCATCTTTTTTCTGTTGTTATTCGATAGTGTTGGCATAGCTTCCAGTTCTGTCGTGTCTGTGAATATATTCCTTCTTAGCCAGGACTGCGCAGCCAGAGATAATATGATTTATTGTTTCTTGTCCATCTCCACATATTCTACAGTTACTTGTTATGTTTCTTTTCATTATATGTTTTTGGTAATTTCTGGTGGGGAGGCTTTGGTCTTGTGCAGCAATTAAAAATCCTTCAGTCTCTGCTTTGAGTCCTGAGCTTCTCAACCATTGCTGGGATTTTTCTCTGTCTATTTCTTTTGCATTTAGTTTAGCCCAGTATTTACTATGTAGGGCCATCGTTTTATCATGGTCCATTGCTGTTCTAGTTTTAGTTTGGATTTCATTTGTTTTATAGCTTTTCTTCTTCTTCTTCTTCTTCTTCTTCTTCTTCTTCTTCTTCTTCTTCTTCTTCTTCTTCTTCTTCTTCTTCTTCTTCTTCTTCTTCTTCTTCTTCGTATTTGTTAGGTAGATTGATTTCTTGTTTGTATTTGTCAGCTTCCTTAAATACTGAAAACAGTTTTCTGTTTTGCTCGTGTTTTATTACTATTATTATTATTATTATTATTATTATTATTATCATTATTATTATTACTGTTATTATTATCAATAATATTAATACGCCAGCTTGTTCTTTTTGTACGTACCTTGTTTAAAGGAAGAAGTGAGTGGCAAAGTGAGTGAGAAGAGGACAGAACAGAATTAAGAGAGAAGGAGAGACAGTGAGAAAGAGAGAGATAGTGAGAGAGAAAGAGAGAAAGCGAAAAATTGAACAAGACAGTGAGTGGTGTCGGCGTTCGGTTTGTGGATTTTTAAATATTTATCACATCACAAGAAAAGTAGGTACACAGATGGAAAGAAACGTTGATACATAGATACATACACACATCGTTAAATTAAAAGCGGGAGAGAGGAGGGAAACAGAAGAAGTGAAACAGACATAAGGGCAAAAGTTAACAGTCGAACACTTCATCCAATTCATGTACATGCTTAAAAAGGATACGCATCATGTACACTCTGCCAATGGGGGAAGCGTATGTGGAGCCTAACATTTTGGTGGGAGGGAAAAAATTTGAACCAATTTGTACCTTAGAAGTACACTTAGTAGAGATTATACCTCAGACGCTGAAATAAATCACAGGATTGTGAAATCTAGTGCTGTCTTCGGGAAGCTCCAGAAGTGAGTCTGCTCGGACCGGGGTATCACGAGAGTTACGAAGCTCTCTGTGTATGGGGCATGTGTTCTTAAAGCTATACTATACGAATATGAAACGTGGACAACTTATTGGCATCATATTACGTATTTGGAAAGGTTTCGTCATCATTGTATCTGGCGCATCTTGAACATCGAGTGGTCCTCTTACATATCTGATTTTGTTGTTCCTGAGAGAGCTGGCAGCACCTACATTGAGACAATGGTAATTGTGAACGGGATGCGTTGGACTGGTCATGCTGTCAGAATAGAAGACAGCAGGCTACCTAAACGAATATTTTATGTGTAAATAATGTGAAAGTGCATATATTTATATATGCACATGTGTGTTTATGTACGATATATATATTTGTATATGCACAGAGAGAGAGAGAGAAAATGGAGAGGTGAAAGTGGATTGACAATTGGGGTATTTTGGATTTCTTTATCGAAATATTAATTGAAATTTATGAATATGATTTCAAGATTTTAATTTGTAATATACTCCGACCTTCGCCAAAATAATTAATGCTTACAATAGGTTTTTTTTTTTCTAAATAATATATCTTTCTTTTTAAAATCTTTCTATGTCACGAAGAAGAATTTATATTAGTATGATTTGATTATAGAAAGTTCTTATGCAATTCTCTAGCAAAGACAACTCATATATTACATAAATATGAAGAAATTGGAATTCCATTAATAACTTATGATTGGAGATTTGTATATGGATTCTTCGAAGAGAAACATTAAACTACTATGTATGGTCCATAAAGGAACCGATTATTAAATAAAAGAATAGATTATATGTTCCGTAACCATCTCATCTTCTATTATCTACAAGATAATCTGTATAACTGTCTTAAAGATAGCGTATTTGGTACTGATATTGGATTTTCTGCTGCATTGGATATGGTGATTAGTTAGAGCGCATTCTAGTATAGTCGGTTCTCATTGATCAGACAAGCCCGTTTATGATCAAAAGATTTCAAATCATGACTACCCTACTGTCTTTTAGTATTCGTAAGACTATGTTGTTCGATACGGCAACAAATAACAAATCTCTTCTAAATCACTGCCTATTGTCTTAACAAAGAAAGAGCTCTTCTAAATAATGTACGTCCAC
>NC_142931.1:72826616-72861616 GCF_046866305.1 Octopus bimaculoides | reverse complement strand
GCATTTACACAAATTTCACCGGACTTTCCATATTTGCTAGAGACAGTAACGAAAGCCTGATCAAATCAAATCCTTTTATCCTTTAAAATGAAAGAACTACACATGACATACTGTGGTTCTTATACATAGTATATGCAAAATGGAATATAAAGAGTATTTCTCATAGCTCAAGTCTTTAAAGTTACAACTAAAGAAAATGAAAGCCATCTAAACTATACTGCAAATGGGTTATATATTAAAGACTGCAGGAGTGGCTGTGTGGTAATAAATTTGCTTCTCAGCTATGTGGTTCAGTCTCATTTCGTTGCACCTTAGGATAGTGTCTTCTTCTGTAGCCTCGGGCCGAATTTCGTAAGCGGAAACTGAAAGAAGCCCGTCGTATATATGTACGTATATATATATATATATATATATATATATATATATATATATATATATATGTACGTATATATGTATATGTGTATGTACGTATATATATATATATATATATATATATATATATATACTATGTATGTAAGCGTGCGTGTGTGTGTGTGTGTGTGTGTGTGAGTTTGTGTGAGTGTGCGCGCATGCACCCATACACACAATGTTGAACCGGAAATCTCCGTCTGGAGATCATACTGCGGAGTACACAATATTTGCTTCATCAGGAACTTGAAAACATGCTCGAGGGCCTAACTGGCCTAACTGGAATTAGAAGTAGTCTACAGTAAATGTGGTGCACCTTATATTGGGAGCAACACCAGAAAACCGCACATTGACAACAATGAAGAACTGCGCACAAATACATCCAAATGCATACAAGAATGACAGAACTAGGATTTCAAAATAACTATCAGGGCCACTCAATGTAATACGCCAGTCAGTGCATTCACCAATCTGTGCATGTCACCAGTCTGCGCTCTCACCACTTTGGGTATGTAAACATCCTTCTCCACACACACATCAGGGGCAACGACTTATACCATCCTTCATTTTTCTACATATCCTCAAGAAGGCTTCTATCCCCAAAATATAGAAATGAGGTTAAACTCGAAATCGTGATTGTTTTCTTTTTACAATTTACTTATTTCATCATGCATTGTTTCGGTTCTATCTTCCGAATTTTTTTAACGTAACATCACACAAATCTTCATTCTAACAATTCTGTATTAATATATATATATATATATATATATATATATATATATATATATATATATATATATATATATATATATATATATATATATATATATATATATATATATAAGCAATGTTAATTCTCTAAATGAAGTATTAACAGTAACTGCACGATAAAGTGTAGTATATTGCCACTTAAGTGTGGCTGACCCCTAGGGGTGGATGTTACTGTTGCTACACTTTATCGTGCAGTTACTGTTAATACTTCATTTAGAGAATTAACATTGCTTGTTTTCACCTTTTCGATATCAGTGAAGAATTTCACTGGAAAAGAAGATATAAGATTGCCAGGTTTTTGTCTCTCTCACCAAGGTCAGCAGCTATCGGACGCCGACGAAGGGAATTAACCCTGAAATCCGGATACGTTCGTGCTGCAGATCGAGGTGAGAGGGATAACTTCCCTTGGCAAACAGGACACAGTCGTGTGTCGATAAGCCAGCTGGAGGAGATGTCCTCCTGGGGCTAAAAGCAACAGTAACATCCACCCCTAGGGGTCAGCCACACTTAAGTGGCAATATACTACACTTTATCGTGCAGTTACTGTTAATACTTCATTTAGAGAATTAACATTGCTTATTTTCACCTTTTCGATATCAGTGAAGAATTTCACTGGAAAAGAAGATATAAGATTGCCAGGTTTTTGTCTCTCTCACCAAGGTCAGCAGCTATCGGACGCCGACGAAGGGAAATAACCCTGAAATCCGGATACGTTCGTGCTGCAGATCGAGGTGAGAGGGATAACTTCCCTTGGCAAACAGGACACAGTCGTGTGTCGATAAGCCAGCTGGAGGAGATGTCCTCCTGGGGCTAAAAGCAACAGTAACATCCTCCCCTAGGGGTCAGCCACACTTAAGTGGCAATATACTACACTTTATATATATATATATATATATATATATATATATATATGCACGCACACATACACACACATACAAGCATATATATATATATATACGCAGTAATCCCTCGCCATATCGCGGTTCACCTACTACGCACTCAGTACATCGCCGATTTTTCTGGTTAATACATGTAAATTTATATCGCGGACTCCTGAGTATATCGCGGGTTTCTGCGGCCGATAGGTACTTATATCATTTTTTAGATTTTAATTATTCCTGTGGGAGATTTTGGAACGTAACACCCGCGATAGTCAAAGGATTACTGTATATATATATATATATATATATATATATATATATATATATATATATATATACATGCATATATATATGTATGTATATATATATATGTATATATATATATATGTATATATATATATATATATATATATATATATATATATATATATATATATATATATGTGTGTGTGTATGTATATATGCATACCTACATACCTACATACATACATACATACATATATATATATATATATATATATATATGTATGTCGTGTCGATAGGCATTTATTATATCTTATATACATAATTTGAAACTAGCTTCTTTCTCTTCACTGTCACGACTCTCACGGAAAGCACGGAGTGAAAATACATTCTATATTGTTTATGAGCAAAATCTTAAATGTTGAGTTTTGGATTTTAATTCTCTTGTACAAAAAAAAAGATTGTTTTTATGGTGTAATTGATTTGTCCATCAACAGAATACCTGTCTGAAACACCTTTAATGAACCTCAGTCAATTTGTGTTATTGTGTGTGTGAGTGCGTGCATGTGTGTGTGTGTACATAGGTACTATTTTATATATATACCTGAGGAGAACCCTTCGGTCATGAATGATCATGGGATTGCACCTAGAAAGTTACTCTCTCAGGCACAAGTCCGGGCAAGATTGTTTGTGGAAGGCCAGCTGTCGCCCATGCATATCAGCCTCTCCTCTCCTCTCCACACCACTGATGTTATTCAAGGGAAAGACAAAAGCCGATACAGCTTGGCACCAGTGATGTCGCAACTCATTTCTACAGCTGAGTTAACTGAAGCAACGTGAAATAAAGTGTCTTGCTCGAGAACACAGCACACAGCCCGGTCCGGGAATCGAAATCACAACCTCACGATCGTAAGCTCGATGCTCTAACCACTGAGTCATGCGTCTTCACACACACACACACACACACACACACACACACACACACACACACACACACACGCACACACACATACACACACATGTACATGTACGTACGTATGATTGTGCGTGCATGTATACAATTTTAAATATATCTTTCATAACATGCCCTATCTCTTCCGTGTTCTTCTTTCCACCAAGAATGCAAGGAATCAGTACTGATTCCCTGCATTATTAGAAACCCTTTTCCTCAATTTACAATAGAAAATAAGAACTCTGGAAATCATTTGAATATTTCTCAATTCATAGTAGCAAAATAAGAGAATTAAGAAATGTCTTTCCCAAACGTCGTTTTGTTTTTAAACTCATGAATATGTTACCTCGTTATTTATTTACAAATATTTCTTTTTTCTTTCACTTCTTCCTCCTCTGTCATTGAAGCAGAGATTTATCTGCCACCAAAGAAGGCTGATAAATATTTCTCGTATGATAGCTTAATTCCTTAAACACGAAAATGCATATTGGATTATGTACGATTTCAGTTTTGGAGATATCAACCTTAGTTTGATTTCAAACGTTATCCCTAGATATGAATGTAGAACCAGTATGCAATGAAAAACTAAATTTTTATATGACAGGTAAGAATTGGAACGCTCTAATCTCCAAGCTTACTCGCAAATGTATATCAGAATATATTTTCAAATACATTAAATTATTTCAAATGTGGCTTTATTTTTTTCTTAATTTAATTCTTACTCATTTTAATCCTTTATTTTTATATGCATTCGCTCTGAATCATTTTTTTTTTTCCTCTTTATATATTGCTTAAAATAGATGCAGTAATTTCGAATAGAAAAATAGGTTATTTCGAATCATGAAGTCGCGGGTTCAAACTCACTGATTGATATCTTGGCATTTTGAACAGGTGCGATTCCTATAGCAATTTGTGAGTGAAACAGAGTAGATAAAAATGATTACAAGACCCCGTTGAGTGGATTGATTCAGAAATTCAAACGTGACGTCCGTTTCAAACGTTGTCACGTTGACTCTCCCGGTGAGATATATGCTATGTATAGATTCCAGTGGAATACGCAGCCACTAATACTACAATTTAAGGAAAAGAAGGAAATTAATTCAATTGAACGAACGACTAAATCCTCATAGTTGTATGACGGAGATCCATCAGATCTTTCTTAAAATGCATTAACGAATTTTCCAAAGGGAAATTTTTTGTATGATCTGTTTTTTTTCTCTCTCTCTCTCTTTTGTTCCGAATATCTATCAGGTGATTCTTTTCAAACAAACTGCAGAATTTATCAGTCAAATCTACCAACAGATATTCAAATTATCCAATACATTCAACATTGCAAACTTCAAATTTTTAAAAATCTAAATATAAGAGGATTTGCTTTGCTCTCTATTAGTTTGCCTGATAATATAAAGAAGGTAAATATTTGTATTTACAATACTCGTATTTTAACAGTATATCATATGATAGCACATGGATGCGGCCAAGCGGTGAAGGTTTTCGAGCTTAGCAAACCTAAGTTCATGAGTTCGATTCATGGACAAAGCAGTACGTTCTATCCTTCAGCAAGGCACTTCATTTTTTATAGTTCACGTCTATTCAACTGCAAACGAGTTCCAGGTACACGCTGGTGAGCTCCTGTCTAAAACTTACATACTGAATGCTGTCCAGTGGGGGATGGGATACCCTAGACAATGCCTATATCTGCTGCTGACTACACAGGCATCAAAAGCAATTTGGGAAAGCATGACCCATGAAGACATGTCAATGCACCTGGTTTATATAATTGCATGCAAATTAATGAAATTAAAAAAATGGAAATATCTATAACAAACAACATTCACACACACACACACAAACACACACACACACACACACACACACATACACACAGGCACACTAAGACACATAAATATAACGTTAAAACATTCAGCAGCTTGCAATGTGTATATAATCTTTGAAAAATACTTTATACGTTCTCTGTTAGTATACCAGGTTAACAATATTGTTTAGATTAGTAGAGAACTTTGTGTATCCTTGTAACAGCGACTCATGTTATAGTTCATCACCATTCGATATTGTAAATCCGTGGTTGTGCTCTAGTTATACTGGTTTTTACACGGAGTGATACACAAGACAAGGTGTAAATAATTGTCTTTACATATTTTTCTTCATTGCGAAGAAAATATGTAATGACCATAATTTATACTTTGTTTTACATATACATATGTGTGTGTGCATGTGTGTGTGTGTGTTTGTGTGTGTGTGTTTGTACGCTTAATTTATTATTTTGCTCTGCTGAGCCATTGAGAATTTGCAAAAATTGCTGGTTTTTCATTCACATCCAATTCGTGTTTAGTCCCTGAACTGTTTCCGCGTAAACTACCAATGTGCATTGTATGCACTTGCATGATCATAATTATTACACTAGAGTAGACCTTCTAGTCTTTCTCTCAAGAACATTGAATCGACGGAAGTTTATTTCATGTATGCCTACAATAAAATTCGGGGCACACAGATATGATTAGAGTTTATCTTTTCACAAATATTGGTTTAAAATTTTGGCACAAGATCAGCAATTTCGGGGGAGAGGATAAGTCGATTACATCGATCTGTTTTCAACTGATACTTATTTTATAGCCCCCGAAAGGACGAAGGGCAAAATCGGCCTCATCGGAATTTGAGCTCGGAACGTAAAACAGACGAAATGCCGCTAAGCATTTTGCTTGGCATACTAAATAGTCTGCTAGCTCGCCGCTTTATCCTTTCACAAATATTACTATTGTATTTTACCCTGAGTTTATCCTGATTGATCATGCCTTTAATAAAAACGATTCCACTCATGATCATGCGTATTTTCTATGCTTGTAAGCGAGGTGTACCTCATTTGATGTCTCTTTTATGCTTTTAAATTTATTATAGTTTGTGTGGGTTTCCGGCTAGTACTATTAGCACTTTGAAACTGCTTTTATTTCCGAGAATTTTTGTGAACATAACTTATCGATTGCCTAAAGAGGAAATGTGGTCCGACAATTATAGCGTGGGGTATAACTGAATGAAATGGATACAATAAACAAGTAATTATTTGATTGTTACATATTCAAAAGAATTAAGCGGAAAAGTGATTACAGACGACATGAAAGCAAAACTTACAAGGACGGGAGATAATGAATATTTAATGAGTGGTTTAGTACTACGATCTCATAGAAATACAAAAGAAACTAATATCTACATCTTTAGTTTCTATTCTACAGGCCACTACTTTGCTTTTAGAACATTGTAGGTGGTGAAAGATGAGGACCAGTTTCTGGCAGCATCCCTTAATTTGTTTTACGTATCCTTTCCTTCTGTGAAATATCGTCATTGCCACTTACTATAGCCAAATGAATTGAACATTCTTTAACACGTTACGTACCGGCTTAAACAGACTGATAAAGAACATTAGTTTTAATAGTTATATTGTATATAAAATGCACTGCGATATTTTGTACCGTGGTTTACGTTCTTTGTTCCAATACTGCTGAGTTTAACTTTACTTTTTATTATTCTGGTCAGGAATACTAGTCAAGAAAAGTAATTGATTACTGTATTAACAGGCAATTGACTTGCGCAGTAAAGCAAAATCAAAATCCATGCCAAATATTGTTTTCTACTCTAGGCACAAGGCCCGAAACTTTTGGGCAGGGGACCAGTCGATTAGACCGACCCCAGTATGCAGCTGGTAATTAATTTATCGACCCCGAAATGATGAAAGGCTAAGTCGACCTCGGCGGAATTTGAACTCAGAACGTAAAGACAGACGAAATACTGCTAAGCATTTCGCCCGGTGTGCTAACGTTTCTGTCAGCTCGCCGCCTTGAATTTGGTGCCAAATATTGAGAGACCAATGAAAGTATACTACCGTTTTACTACCGTCTCATCTATATTATCTATTTATAAAACTCTATATTGCTGCTAATATAGCATCCATAGGCACAAACTATGAAACATACAGATGAATCATTAGATTGACTTCAACATATAAGTACTCAGTTTCTCTCTCACAAACACACTCTCTCTTTGTCTTGGCCTAGATAGCGTGCCTAGTTAAAATGAATGTCGCATAAAGGGAAGGCATACATAGTCACATTAACGCTAGATGTGGAAATTATATCAATGTGGTCTTCCCTTAATTAATATATAGAATGAAAATAAATAACGGCATCACTTTTCACTAAAAGTTGAAATTTTAATATTAAGCATATACCTTTATTTATAATTCAATAATAATAATAACCTGTCGCAGTTATCAATCATTAATTTGTGAAATTCCTTCAGCGCTACTTTACTTTATCAAGACATATTCATGCCTTAAGGAAGATAAAAGGTAATCATAAATCATTTTGCTTCCAAATGTGAGTTAATGGGAAATAATATAACTATTGTGAAGTGCAACGTAGCTTGTTACACGCACTTTCGGACTCGTTTGAAATATTATACTTGTGGGCGTCATTTTGTAATTAATTCTGGAAGAAATAAATCAAAATGATTGTTTCAGTAAACTGATAATCTTGTGATGCAAATTGGATTTCATTATCTGAAATTAGCTCGTCAAACTTAATTTGAGAAACATTTTGCAACAGTGAATTGATGGCATCGTCTCTAAATTAGAATAAGTGTATCTTAAGTTTGCTAAGTTACGTCATAGTAATGGTACTTAAAATAGTACTTAAAAATCTGTTGGAGATTTTGACAATTCGCATCCATCAACTGTTATTGCAGGGAAAATGGAAGTCAAATAATGAGTCAAATTCAAATCAATATTTTACTCAAACGAAGAGCATCCATAGAATATTAATCCTTGTACAAGTGGATATATTGGTGGTAAGCTTCAAAACGGTGTTGGTTTATTATATTTTCGTCGGAGTTTGAAAAAATAGCATCAGCTTCTACAGACTCCCGAAAGTTAACCACAGGTTTAATAATGATGACGGTCTTAAATGAAGTATATATAACTCTGGAAAAAACAAATGTTTCAAAAGACTTCGTTCGAAAACATTCTACAGGTTTTGTCGCCAATATCTATGCCATTGGCCAATTAATGAAAAATACACACATGTATACATAAATAGGTACATATATGACAACCTAATTAAGTTAATGTAAATTTATCCATACACTCATCCATATATAAGCACACACTAACGAATTCATATATCAATAGATTCCAAGAACTGTCATGATTTTAAAATATGAAAGTTATGATCCTGTGGCTAAATTTTGATTATTGTAGCGTTGGGTTTACATGTCATTCAAGACATCTAGAATGAAAGCAACGAGTGTAAAGGATGAGTAACCGTAAAAGTAACCGTAAAAGAATTTTACAGCGTAATAAACGTAGTGTTTAAAAAGTTACTGATGCGGCGGCAAAGTTCAGCCACTTTGCCAGAACATTAAACTATGCAACGTCTGTAATGAAAAAGTATATGCATAAGTATTTAGAAAACAAAAGGTAAAAGGTTTAATGGAAATCCTCTCCGCAGTAGTAAAGGCTGGTTTAAAAGTGCTGACTGAAGGTGACACAACTGATACAAAGGTTATTAAGACTGTTACTAATAATCCTGAGGAGTTGAAAAAGTTAATTGCTATATACATACATACATACACGCAATGATGCGGACAGGCAGATTAAATAAAACAGCTTGTGTTTCTTATACAAAATATGTTTTTATGTATACATGCAAATACACAGAAAACAAAGACTGAAGACTTTTCCAGACGATGGATATATACGTATAAATATATCGATATTAATATTAATAGATCAAAATTACACAAATTACAAACGAGTTGTTTATGGGGACTCGGAGATCCATCATAATGTATATAGATGTAGACCACTATATGTAGGCTGTAATGGAAGCAAATAAGAATTGGATAAATGGAGCCTCCGCCATGAAGGAAGAAAAAGATCTTACATTTCAGATCATCATATTATGATTGTGAGACATTTATATGTATATACCAAAATGTATGTATATATATATGATATGCACATATGTGTATGTATATATATATATGTATATATATATATATATGTGTGTGTATATATATATACCTAACAAAACTCTGAACTCTCATGCATCCTTATTTTTCCTACCAATTTATACATGAACTACTATTGAACTACAAAAGCTCAAAGACAAGATAATGTATGGGTATATTTATTTTTTTTATATATTATTGTTTTATATATTATTGTTTTATATATTATTTTCTTCATTTTGTACTTCTTTGTAAAAAAACATTTTCATTCTCCTTCTTCTTGAAAATTTGCTCCTTCGCAATGAAAACCGGTTAGAAAAAATCTTTATTAAATTATGCTTCCAGTTCAGCATTCTGGCTTTTTTTCATTTTCCTATATATATATATATATAAGAATTTAAGGATTGGAGAAAACGCATGTTATAATTGCATACTTTATTCCTACATATGTTTCAAAGGATTACAACCTGTGTGATCCATAGGGATCTTTGATATTAAAATTGTAACCTTCTCATCGTTTGTACTTTGTGTAATTTCAAGGAGTTCCTGCCTTAAAAACAGGAGCTAACCACAGTTATTTTGTGTTCTTTGCTACATTGGTTTCTATTAACCCATTTATTCTATCAGAAGAATTTTTATTCATTAAGATAGAAGAAATACACATAATTATATATATATATATATATATATATATATATATATATATATATATATATATATATATATATATATATATGTATATATATATGTATGTATGTATGTATAAATGTATATATACATGTATGTAAATATATATATATGTGTATATATATATGTGTACGTATTTATATATATACTTAATATAAATAATATATAAATATATGCATATACACATGAATATATGTACATACCTACATATATATGTATATATACATGCATATATGGGTACAGGACATAAAAAACGTTAAACACAATGAGAAACGAAAACATAAAAACGAAAACATAGAAAACGAACTATTTTCTGAACAACGAAAAAAAAAACAAACAAACAGAAAAACGAGATATGCAACATAAATAATCTACCCCTTCCTCAGTTGTCCCTGTTTCATCTACTCCGCGTTTCCAAGGTAAGGACAATACGCGACTTCGTTGAAACAGTCCTTCCCGCAAGGCAAATTAAATAAAATTTGCGATTTTTTGCGGAGGGTGAAAGTGTTAACAAGAACAGGACAGTGCGAACAAGACAGTAAAAACAAACGGTGAGGGCTTTTGAGCCAAGACAATCCAAAAATTATTATGAGCATAAGGAGAACGAGCCATGAGAGAAGGCAGGCGAGGCTCGTCTTTTTTTTAGGAAGGAAATGATCAGAAAGATAGATCCCCTTTCGTCACGTGTCAGCGACGAGAGAGTCAAGGAGGAAGAGTGAGAGAGACAGGGAACGGTGAAGGGGTGAGGAGGAGAATAGGGAAAGGGTGGGAGAGAAAAACAGAAAGGATGAAGAACAAGAGAGGGAGAGAGATAGACAGAAAAGAGATAGTAGAGAAAGAAGAAGTGCGCAAAGTAGTTATTAAGACAAAACTTACTAGGAAAAGGATGCGTGGCGTTATATATATATGTTTGTGTATACGTTATAACTCTTTCATATCGTCTCTGATAAAATCCCAGAAACAGCTGTAAGACTACCTTTCTCTTTATAAATGTCTTATAAATTCCGCACAGCCTTGGCTTTGTTGTCTCATTTTATTTAACATATGTACATATATATGTATATATGTATATGTATGCATTTATATATGTTTGTATATGTATATATATATATATATATATATATATATATATATATATATATATATATATATATATATATATATATATATATATGTATATGTATATATATGTATATATATATATATATAAAGAGAGAGAGAGAGAGAGAGAGAGAGAGAGATAGAAATACATGTGTATATATATATATATATGTATATATATACACACACGCACTTATGTACGAGGCATATATTTATATGCATACATATATACAATATATGATGTATATATATATATATGTGTGTGTGTGTGTGTGTGTGTGTGTGTGTGTGTGTGTGTGTGTGTGTGTGTGTGTGTCTATACGTGATTCGATCAATAAGCATCCGGACTGTCGCCATATTAACGAAGCTAAAGCACACTGAGTGAATCCATTTGGCACAGATTTACTTTGGCCTCTGCTGCACTCTATGCACACTAAGTTTTAACGTTGTAACTCATTTCTCCTGTTTACAGCAGTGCTTGGAAGTAACGTGGGTAGCGTGTGATCGTCGGATTGACCATAACAGAAAAACTTGTCATGGTGATACCTGCTCAGAGGCCTACGCAAAGTTGCAGAAAGTGCATGGAGAGGCGTGTATGAATCACATACAAGTGTAAGAGTGTTTCAGATGTTTCCAAGATTGCCGAAAAGATGTCGATATTTAAGAACGTTCTGGGAGACCCGCAACCAACAGAACAAAGACAAACATCGCTGATGTGCGTGCAGCTGTGAGGGGAAATCGTCGAATGACCATCTTTGAGTTATCAGAGGATGTGCAGATTAGCTACGGTTCAGTTCAGTCCATTATCACCGAAAATTTGAGTATGAGACGTGTGTCTGCCAAGTTTGTATCAACACTGCTTTCAGATGACCAAAAAGACATTCTAGTTTCAGTTGCACAAAATCTCTTTCATAGTGTCGAGAACGATGAAAACGTTTTGAAAATTTTTCGTAGGCCTCTAAACAGGTATCGACACGATTTTTGCAAAATTTGATGCAGATGTTCTGCCCAACTTTCTCTATCAAGGTCAAGGCGATGATCACACATTACACGCGCTAATTCCAAGCACTGCTGTTAACAACGGAAGTGAGCTAGAACGTTAAAACGTGGTGTGCATGCACAGTAGCAGTCAAGGTTAATCTGTGCCAAAGGTTAATCTGTGCCAAAGGTTAATCTGTGCCAAAGGTTAATCTGTGCCATAGGTTAATCTGTGCCAAAGGTTAATCTGTGCCAAGTATAAATATAAATTTTTTATTTTTTATTTTATATTTGTATTGAAATTTGTGAATCTCTGAAGAGGCCTAGCGAATCATGCATGTACCCCCATTACATCATCTTTATCTGCTAATTACTCCGGCACACAGGAGCTATAGAGATAGAATGGGCATGCCAACGCTAGGCCGAAACAGCTGTAAGTTTCTGTATATTCTCCAATTGTTAAATGTACTTTATATTTGTAACCTTAATTCTTAATATGACATGGTATGTCATAAGCATCTGCATATTGTGGTTTTTGTCATTTTAGTTGCAAAATAAACAAATTAATTCAATGGAATACACTGTCTGCAAGTCGATGGATACCCCATATTCTCCTCCATTTTCTTATTGCTATATAAATTTAGGGTAAAATAAGCCCTTTTTACCCGCACCCACTTATTACACTTGGTATAACACTAGTGTAACAATAATTGGGTACCCTCCCAGCAGTATATTGGATAGATACTATCCCTTAGTGGGTTGAATCCTCAACCCCTAACTCTCTTGCATTATATATATATATATATATATATATACAGTCTGTTTTTAGGGGGCTAGCTTTGAGAGTTGCATTCCCTCGCGTTCGGTAAAAATGTGTTTATTATGGTAGTTTGATTTTAGAGTCCCTCTTAGCGTGAGGCATTTATGTATATTAATGCCCTTATATAAATATATTTATAGGGAATAAATGATGGATATTCCCTTATGAGGTTTTTTCACGCTAACTACTTGATAAATTCTTATAAAGATTTTATCCTGTGCTTGAATTATACATATATACATACATATATTTATATATACATACGTATAAATAGACAGACAGACAGGCAGACAGACAGATCGATTGATCGATCGATCGATAGATAGATAGATAGATAGATAGATAGATAGATAGATAGATAGATAGATAGACAGATAAATAGATAGATAAATAGATAGATAGATAGAAATGAAAAAAAATATGCTCCGAAAGAAACAAATAATGTAAATCTAAACTGAGAAAATACAATAATTTGTAGATCTAACCAGACACCGTATAACATGTTCACACAAATGTAGAAGTTATAACACATTTTGTTTTTTTACACATTTTTTTTGGTTTATTTTGTCAACTCCCTTTCAATTTATTTTCCTGCAACCAAATTCAGCTTCTATAAAAGGTCGTGAAGTTTCAGGTATAAATTTTAATCTTAATGTCAAGTAAAAAAAAAGAATAACATAATTAAATATATCAGAATATTTTAAGTTAAAGCATAAGATGTATTTGAAATACAGCGTAATAAAGTCTATATATATATATTGAGAAACACAGATATACAAATACTTATATATATGTAAATATGTATGCATATATGTATATATATATACATATACGTATATTTATATATATTGTATATATGTATATATATACACATATATATATGTATGTATATATATATATATATATATATATATATATATATATATATATATATATATATATATATATATATATATATATATATATATATATATATATATATATATATATGAAAGCGTTTGACACAGCATACACACATATATATGTATGCATGTGTATCTGTGCGTCTGTGTATACGTTAATAGATAGGTTCGTACCTGTAGATTTTTATAAATGAGTTAACAGCAATGTACATTTGTTTCATAAAAAAGTAACATATATGAAAAATTAAGTAACGGAATGTTTGGTGTCACAAGTTTACTTAATATTTTATTTCTTTATGTTCTTTTCTTTTATTAATTTGAAAACTGTTTTTCTATGTTGATACTTTTCTCTGGCTGAAAAATCAAAATAGATGGCGTATACTGGAAATATCTTCGCCCGTTCTATAAGCTAAACATTATTTATCAAAACTTCCTTAATACTTATAATACAAATATATTTTACAAGTATTCTTTAAAATGTATAACACAACTGCTGAAGCATTTCCTGAGAAATGCTTAGACTTTTCTTTAAGTTATTTATTATAGGAAGATATGGCAACGCATATGGCCATGGCAGGTCCTCTGTGAATGTGGCGATATATACAGTTGTAATATACGAAATATATTTTTCTTAAGTTACACACGCACACACTCACATGTACACATACATACACACACACACAATCCACGCACATAGAAGTATAGAAGAAAAGATATGAGAATATAAGTAAAGAATAAGAAAGAAATCAGTCAGAGGAAACTGATGATGTTTTGTATCAGGGGAAAATAAGCGTTAAAAAATATTCACAGAAATAGGACACTCTTTGTGTCAGGTGTGGAAACGACGAGCGCTACCGTTCCCGGTAGATATTGGAAGTACTTGAGTATTGTGGAATTAATATAAATGAAACTTTTTTTTTTTCTAAGTGTTGTTATTGTATAATGACTGTTGCCACAGCTGGTAATTTCACTAAACTGAACTGTAATAGAGAAACACAGGCGAGATATGATCGTAATGGGGGAAGAAAACTCTCGAATAATTATGAATTCTGGCAGTACATTGTAGAATATTCGTCATACAACCATAAATCACTACATTGACGGATAAAGATTGATTGTCCTTAATAGATATAACACAGTTGGATTTATAAATATAAATAAAACTTTTTGCATTATTAAATTCACTCTCCTGCGATATAAACACTGGGAACAACAACAACAGCTCAGCTGTTCTAAAGTTTGAAGGATTCTATTCAGCTGGTAGCTTGCTTGTAAGAAATAATTGCTACATTTCTATCCTCTTAAAAGTCGGAAACTACATATGAAAATATCTTAGATATACATAAATATTAGGATGATTAGGGATGCAATGCTTTCAATCAAAAGTATGACCAGGGGCCTAAACAGCCACAACAATGACAGCAACAACTGAGATACCGTACATTATCAAGTTCATCATGTTATATACATATACACACACACACACACACACACACATATATATATATATATATATACATACATATATATATATATATATATATATATATATATATATATATATATATATATATATATATATATATATATGTATATATATATATATATATACATGTATATATATATATATATATATATATATATATATATATATATATATATATATATATATATATATATATATACAGAGAGAGAGAGAGAGAGAGAGAGAGAGAGAGAAAGAGAGAGAGAGAGAGAGAGAGAGAGAGAGAGAGAGAGAGAGGCGCAGGAGTGGCTGTATGGTAAGTACCTTGCTAACCAACTACATGGTCCCGGGTTCAGTCCCACTGCGTGGCACCTTGCGCAAGTGTCTTCTACTATAGCCTCGGGCCGACCAAAGCCTTGTGAGTGGATTTGGTGGACGGAAACTGAAAGAAGCCCGTCGTATATATGTGTGTATTTGTGTTTGTCCCCCTCAGAATTGCTTGACAACCGATGCTGGTGTGTTTATGTCCCCGTCACCTATCGGTTCGGCAAAAAGAGACCGATAGAATAAGTACTAGGCTTACAAAAAATAAGTCCCGGGGCCGACTTGCTCGACTAAAGGCGGTGCTCCAGCATGGCCGCAGTCAAATGACTGAAACAAGTAAAAGAGTAAAAGAGTATATATATATATACATGTATATATATATATATATATATATATATATATATATATATATATATATATATATATATATATATATATATATATATATATATATATATATATACATGTATATATATATATATATACATATATATATATATATATATATATATATATATATATATATATATATATATATATATATATATGTATGTATATATATATATATATATATGTGTGTGTGTGTGTGTGTGTGTATGTATATAACATGATGAACTTGATAATGTACGGTATCTCAGATGTTGCTGTCGTTGTTGTGGCTGATTAGGCCCCTGGTCATACTTTTGATTGAAAGCATTGCATCCCTAATCATCCTAATATTTATGTATATCTAAGATATTTTCATATGTAGTTTCCGACTTTTAAGAGGATAGAAATGTAGCAATTATTTCTTACAAGCAAGCTACCAGCTGAATAGAATCCTTCAAACTTTAGAACAGCTGAGCTGTTGTTGTTGTTCCCAGTGTTTATATCGCAGGAGAGTGAATTTAATAATGCAAAAAGTTTTATTTATATTTATAAATCCAACTGTGTTATATCTATTAAGGACAATCAATCTTTATCCGTCAATGTAGTGATTTATGGTTGTATGACGAATATTCTACAATGTACTGCCAGAATTCATAATTATTCGAGAGTTTTCTTCCCCCATTACGATCATATCTCGCCTGTGTTTCTCTATTACAGTTCAGTTTAGTGAAATTACCAGCTGTGGCAACAGTCATTATACAATAACAACACTTAGAAAAAAAAAGAAGTTTCATTTATATTAATTCCACAATACTCAAGTACTTCCAATATCTACCGGGAACGGTAGCGCTCGTCGTTTCCACACCTGACGCAAAGAGTGTCCTATTTCTGTGAATATTTTTCAACGCTTATTTTCCCCTGATACGAAACATCATCAGTTTCCTCTGACTGATTTCTTTCTTATTCTTTACTTAAATTCTCATATCTTTTCTTCTATACTTCTATGTGCGTGGATTGTGTGTGTGTGTATGTATGTGTACATGTGAGTGTGTGCGTGTGTAACTTAAGAAAAATATATTTCGTATATTACAACTGTATATATCGCCACATTCACATTCGGTATTCTGGGCATGCAATCTGCTGTCGATGCAGAGTACATCTGCGTCTGAGCGGTAATCCTGTGGACCCTATGTAGTTTTCGTGGCAGCCCGAGCATCTTATTACATAAATAAGGTTTTCTGAGGCACAAGTAAAGTCAGATTTAACTTTGAATTTTTGTCCCTCTTTGAAGAGGAATTCTGAATACCGAATGATACCTCTTAGTGAGCATATTGAGAAATGCGCAAAACAAATGCTACCACAATTTATAAGCTTTCCTTTCTATCAATGTGCCATTAGAACACCAACACAAATTAGATTAAATAAGGAAACCTTTTTCATTCAAAAATACAAACCCAAACTTAACCATTGCTAACACATTTAAATAAGGAAATTCATCACCCCACTGAGAGGGAAAAAAATATAGAACAAAACCATGATAAATTAATCAAATTCTACCACCTTCTAGATTTCGATTATCTCCCTTATACCGGAAGAAATCCCTAATTACCTCCCCCTATCTAGAACTCTTCTTCTCAGACTGGAGCGAACACATGTTACAATGAAGTAGAGAAATTTGAAAAGACAACACGAAACCGGTTATTTCTCCAAATACAATGTTTATATACCAAAAAAATTTATAACATTTTTCTGACATAATTTAAATATATACTTTAACCATGTAACACAAGCCTTCTGTAGTATTTTCACTCTTATTATCTTATATATATATATATATATATATATATATATATATATATATAAGAAAGAAATATCTTGTAGATACACGACAAAAATACCATCCAGAATGTTTCTGAAAGTTGATGGAAACTTATTACTAATTATCTAGACGGTATCCATTTAGTATTAAAAGTTTAGAGCGTTGACAATGATAATGAGGATGAAGATGTTAATGATGAGGAGGATGTGGTACAGCGTGTGGGAACGTTGATGCTGCTGACGATGGTGATGAACATGGTATTGATGATGGTCATGATGGTGGTGCTGGGGCCGAATGCCATGGTGACGGCGATGGTAGCTAACAACATATAAATAACAATAACAAGCTAAAGGATATGAAAACAAAACATAATATAAAACAAAAAGAATAAAGAAAACGATCGCAATAACAACAACGTCAACAATATTATAAAAGTCACAAAACCAAAATTGAAAGAACCACAAACTAGAGAATTTATTTACAGTTTCTGATTTTTGCATCGATTTCTATTGGAACTACAAACAAGAAACTATTATTACAAGAAGCAACGGAAATTAGCATTGAGAAAAAAAAAAAAGATAAAATGAAATTGAAACTACCAGAAGACTGAAGAATTATTCGAAAAGAGAAAACTAATCTAAAATTATATCTATTTCTCTGTTATGGAAATTTTATAAATTCAGGAAAGTAGTCTCATTGTATGGTACTTTGTAACGTTGTTTTCTTTTTTTTTTTGTGCGGGATCAGAAATGAAACATAGCCACACATACTCACATACACAATCAAATACTTACACATGCACACCTATATATATATATATATATATATATATATATATATATATATATATATATATATATATATATATATATATATATATATACCTTATCTGTGTATCCATGTATATGTGTATATATATATATATATATATATATATATATATATATATATAACCATATATATGTCTACATACATATATATCTACACACACACATATAAATATATATGCATACATATATACATACATATATATATATATATCCACATATATGTATATGGAGAAAGAGAGAGAAATATATACTTTATGTATGTATGTATGGATGGATGGATGGATGGATGGAGGGAGGGAGCGGGCCAGAGAAGTTTCATAGTTATATCAAATGTTTATTTTCGTATTAATACCTCCGTTACCTGCTGCCATTCCTCTGCAAAATTTGTTTCACTAACCTAATATATTACATGTTCATAGGTTACTCGATTCTGTTAATGGGTCACATTTAATTTTTCTTACAGGAATATATTTGATTTACATAATTTTAGATTGTAGAAAGTCGCTAAGTCGTTATATATCTGATATAGAACTTACATACACACACACACACACGTCTAGATTTACATATAATGGCGCAAAATTTACAATGAAAAGTTATCTGATGGAGGTCGATCTAATGACTGCTGAGGTCGATAAAATCAACCAAAAACCTCTTACTGCAAATGGAGTGCCATTGTCATCGTCAAGTCTGTTGTAACTGAAGCCAGTAAAAGAATAAAAGAATTAGAGTAGATATAAGGAAAGACTTCCGTGATTGTTTTTTGAATGATTTTTAACTGTGATATATAGCACAAGTGTCTTGTAAGATGTCACATACTACTATTACAATGTCACTCAGTTCAACCTGTATCATGATTGGCCAGTATGTGTGTAAATGGACTAAACCTAACTTTAACTCTTTAGTATTTAAACTAGCCATATCAAGCCCAAGTTTTATGTGTTATATTCAAAATGGTCTCTCACACTACACTACAATATCATTCTAAAAGTAAATCCCCACATCGTCAAAATTTCGAACTTATGAGATAATGTATGATTAACTCAAAATAATGTGAAAAAATATGCATTACATTTGTCTGCGTAAATTGAATGCCAAAGGATTAATGGATAAGAAAATTGAATGCTAAAGGATTAACGGATGAGAAAATTGAAGATAATTTCTCACAGAGCCGTCAATAGTATCTGAAGAGGAGATAGGTTTCAACGGTTATGTGCTCATCGAAATACATGGTGATGTATTGAATCTAGGTCACATCTTTTGTTTGGAAGTTATGATTTTTGAGTGTTAATGAAAGCTGAATTAATATTATAATTATTCCATAACCAATATTTGAGTACAAACACTGTTACAGCTTGTACGTCGTTCGTCAACCTTCTAGAAATAAATCACAACATAGGTCTTCAGGACGACTGGTACATTAGATGATGTGGTCTATGGTACACTATTCCTAGAAGAAAAACAAAGTAGTTATGTCGCGGAATCTTTTCATCATAACTATATGCAATCAAACCAAATAGGCGTTAAATAATAACAACCAACAAACAGCAATTTATTATTGTAACTTTTGGCTAGTGTTTCTGGCACGCATTTGAAAGTGTAGTATTTTACCTCGTTGATAGAAAAGCAGAAACACTTAGGTGGATATTAATAAAAGTACGTATTATATTTCATTGAATATTCAGTCATGAGTGAGAGGAAGTTTTATTAGAATATACGGCGTCAATTATATTATATCTCATTGTCTTCCAGTCAAATATGTTAGCAGATGATAAGAAAAAAAAATGATTTATTCTTTCCGTTTTCAAAAATTCATTATGTGTAAGTGATGAACTAAATTGACTTAATGTGTGTCGTTGACCTTTTATGTCGTATACGTGTAATTATATCTGCTTTGGCGGGCAATATTACACATATACATACATATATATATATATGTGTGTGTGTGTGTATACATGTATATATATATATATATATATATATATATATATATATATATATATATATATATATATATATATATATATACATATATACGACGGGCTTCTTTCAGTTTCCGGCTACCAAATCCACTCACAAGGCTTTGTTCGGCCCGAGGCTATAGTACAAGACACTTGCCCAAGGTGCCACGCAGTGGGACTGAACCCAGAACCATGTGGTTGGTAAGCAAGCTACTTACCACACAGCCACTCCCGCGCATGTGTATGTATGTATGTATGTATATGTATGCACGTATATCTATACATATATATATATACGTATATATGTATATACATATATATATATATATATATATATATATATATATATATATATATATATATATATATATGCATGTACGCATATATCTATATCTATTTATCTATGCACACATATTTCAATATATATGTGTGTGTGCGTATGAATGTATATGTGTATTTACCTATATGTGTGCATATAAGTATTTATATATATATATATATATATATATATATATATATATATATATATATACATATATATATATATATATATATATATATATATATATATATATATATATATATATATATATATATATATATATATATATAGATAGATAGATAGATAGATAGATAGATAGATAGATAGATAGATAGATAGATATATACTCTATAAATATATAGTTTTAGGGAAAAGAACCAAGGTTCATGAACTCATCGATGAAAATCCACTGTCACATATCGAAAAATTGAATAGTAAAAGCACAATAAATAAGCATAATATAATATCTTATTATCATATGATAATATCTTATGCAGCGACTTTTTTGTTGGCGAGCAAAGTTCGATTACGAATTGCGCCGACATAGTTATTAAATCGGTATTCGAGCTTTCATTAAGCTGAAGAGGACTTACAACAACTGATATCTCATTAAGTCCATGCATTTTAGAAACCGTTGTTTATAATGTAAAACTTTATCCTTGATAACGCTAGTTGATTTGTTTATCGGATTGAGACTTAATTACCTCCATACTTTCCCTTTACGTTTTGATTTATGCCTTTCATTTTTCGGACACTTCTTCAGCAACTGACACACAAAACCATGCAATCATACGTGTCATGACTGGATAAAAGTACAATATACTGTTTTAAATTGTAAAGAAGTGTATGAAACATTGTGACAAAAATTGGAAGAATAAATGAAGGAAGAATCGAGTTTACCAAATAACTGGTAAAACTCCTCCGTTGTGATGGTCTCGTGGTATACACCATGATCCTCGTCTTCACTTGTCTAATCTTCATTCACTGATGAAGCACTGGGGCTATCATTTGTTGCACAAACGAAGTCAGTATATAGTTCGTCATCTTCCGTGCCATACATGGAATTTGAGATCCCGCATTTCAAAAATGATTTTATCACAAGTTCACTCGATATTTCAACCCATGGATCTATCATGCACTGACAGTCTTAAGGCCAGGGTGTTTAAAGTGTCCAGCCTTTGTCATTACCTTGACACCCTTAGTCATCCATTCATTCCACTTGGCACGCATGTTCACCTTAAAAGGCTTGTTCACCGACGCAGATGTACATCCACCTGGAATCACAGCTTAGTAGGTGCGACACTCCTTTAATCTATTTTTATGCTGTCGATCAGATGAGCCCTAAACACATCCCCTACAAGAAGCGAATTTGAATAAGCGTAGCCCCTGCGCTCTTGAACCACACTTCGTTTATCTAGTTCGTCAATAGGGTTTCATTAACCTGACCTTTCGCATGAAATACACCACTATGCCTTTCGGAAACTTCTCATTCGAGGAAGTCTTTCTTTTGAAAACAACAGCCGGGGTAAGTTTCGTACCGTCAGCCATACAAGCCAAAATTGCGGTGTAGTTGGCCTTGTACTCCCCAAAGTTTTTTACCGAAATTCTGTTTTTCCCTTTAACGTCGGCAGTCCGAGTTCCATCCATATCGAAAAAAGGGGGTGTCTCGTCCATATTATCGATTGTTTCCAAGGAAACCTCGTGGCTCTTTCATAGATTTCTAACACATACCGATGGAAGGAATCAACTTTGCTCTCTACGTCGGCGAGTAATTTCTCAGCGTAAGACTGGCGTTTCATAAACCTCGTACACCAGCCAGGAGATACTTTAAAGTCGGATATACTTGGAGAGTCTGCAATCTAATGATGTTCCTCGTGACGACAAGTTCATTCGTGCGTAGTTCAGTCACCTTACTCTCAAGGTATTGGAATCTTATATGTATACCATTCTGCCTAAATAATGGATCTACAAATACAATACCCCTGCGTATCTCACATCTGTTTTCATTCCTCTATTTCACTCTCTATTTCGTATTTTATCTAAATTAATTATTGTTTAATCATCTTCTCACACCGTCTCCGATGAAGGGATATAATAAATATCCTGGAAACAGCTGTAAGACCTATTTATAAATGCTCTAAAATCTACAAAGCCTTGGTATTTTTTATTTCATTACGAAATAAAATTTATATCTATCTATCTATCTATCTCTCTCTCTCTCTCTCTCTCTCTCTCTCTCTCTCTCTATATATATATATATATATATATATATATATATATATATATATATATATATATAGTTAAACGCAGGTGTTATTCAGATGTTTATACTTCCGACATATATTTCGAAGAAATCATTGGTATTATTCCACAAGGAATAAAATGTTGTAAAACAATGCCATCTTCTCATCGGAGCAAAAAAGAAAAACACAACACATCAATAAGACATTTTAACCGAATGAGATCCCTAATGAGAAGATTGCATTGTTTTACATCATTTTATTCTTTCTAGAATAATACAAACGTTTTCTTCGAAACATGTGTCGGAAGTGTAAAGATTTGAATAACACCTGCGTTTAATTCCGTTTACTGATTTATACATGATATACAAATACATTTCACTAAACGCTGGAATTTCTACCTTTATAAGTAGGCTGTTACATCATTGGTACTTATATAAATTTTTGCTAACTTGGTAACTATTTATTTATTTTTTCTGTGTTATTTGTACACATTGAAAAAATACACATACATTCATATTATATATATATATATATATATATATATATATATATATATATATATATATATATATATATATATATATATACATATATGTGTTTGTGTGTGTGTGTGTGTGCGTATGCATATATGTATGTATGTATTTACACATGCATACATATACATACAAAGCTATAAAATAGCTCAGTTTAACAGAAGAAATTATATTCAAAAATTTTAACCTATACAGAACAACGTATATTCAAGTAAACAGAGAACATTTATGTGATGAAGTGCAGGAGGTTCGGCATCAAAATACAGTAAACTGTGGTAATAAAACGAATTCTATTTTGCACTGTTAAACATGGATTCTTTTAATTTTCAAAGACTGCGAAAAGGAATTTAAATATTCATTTCATTACATGAAAGGTAGTATCATTATAGGATACAAAATTCAATAAATGAATGCACAGGAAAAAACAAGAAAGCAAAGAATGTAAAATATGTAGAATTAGATTTCAGTTAATTCTCCTTGTTGAAAAACAATATGCATATAAGGTAAGAGGTGTAAATTTAAAACAAGCTTTAACGAAAATTGTTGCGTCATGGTATCATTCAAATGGTGAAACTTTTGATGTCAGAGTTTAAAGACAGAAGAAAACGTGCAATTTTATAGAAAAACAATATTACTAAATGTACAGTTTAGAAAGAGAGAAAAAAATTCCTATTTCCAAATTATATACGAATTATATATGTTAACAACATAGACTTATGTATGATAACTGGATTCCAAGTAAGAACGAAACGAACCTTGAAGTTATATCAGTGCAAAAGACAACAAATACCAGCAAATAAAACTCGGTTTAATGATTATAGGGAAACAATAAATATTGCAAATTTAACATGTATTACGGACAGCTTCTGATACTGAAAGATCTTTGTTGTTGATAACAGCCACTTTAATTGGGGATTCTTTCACCAAATTGCTAAACAACCAAAGATGTATGACTTATAAACATTTTTATGCAGGAAAAACATGCATGCATGTAATTATTGGTGCATAAAATGATTGCTGGATCATTTGTACGTTCTACCAGTTGAAGTCTTCATTATTGATCAAATATACATCGTTCTCTCTATCACAACTTTAAACAAGCCTAGATTGTGCAGTAACGAATCCATAACTAATCTGTGCTTTGCACATCTTTCACATATCACAAGTAAATGATAGATTCTTCACTCTGTGGGATGCAAATCTGTCTTATACAGATTCATGCAATAACATATATTTATTTACTTCCAGTTCAACGAAATTCTTCCACAAAACCTACGCTGGCGATTTAAACTCGAGAATTATGAGAAAATTTGATATCCTATTTGCCATTAAACTCCAACTTATTCTTGTGAAGAAAAGAATATATAGTTTCGAACAGACATTTGCATGAAAAGTGACCTTCTGTTAATTAACAAGATGATTGAGCTGGTTGCACAAAGAATGGAAGGATGGTAGACTCTGATTTATTTTTGACAGATATAAAAATGTTTTTGAAGTTTTCCGGGAGATATTAGTCAAACATTTAGATATTTTATGAATACTTAACTTGCGGTAAGTAAAAGAGACTTTGTATCTACAAAAATAATCTAAGGTGTTATTAGATAATGCTGACACTAATTTAAAACAGAAGGCATTGGCTCATATTTTTTACTTTCAACTCTAAACATTTAAAACAAATCTAATTTTTGTATCACAGTATGGTATACAAGAAGGGAAAACAAGGATAAGTGTATGATTAATAATTCTGCTACTAACACAGAGCTGTATTAGTAATTCAAGCATCCCAGTAATGGGTGGATGAGAGGGATTGTGTTTCATTTTTTTTTTTCTGCTTTTTTTTTCTTGCCTTTTTGTGTCCATTTTCTCTTAGGAATCATAGCTACGTTCATAAGTGGAGGACTTTTTTCGCAAAAGAATATTTTACGGCTGTTCTTGGGTCATGTCTATGTACATCTAACGGCCATTGTTAATATTTATACAGTTGTGAATCTTAAGCTCTATTCCACACAACAAACATAACGGTGATTAACTTGTCATGATTTTCGATAGAGGGATCATTCATCAATAGGCAAATACCATGCATTGTTCTACTTCACAAGAGTGGTTAATGTAAATCGCAACCTCACTCTGTGCCAAACTAGAACTTTGCTTATCGTGCAATTGTCAGTTGCTTGATTTAATAATTAAATACTGACACATTGTGCAACATACATTTAAAAAGACAGGATAAATTTAAGAATTTTTAAGTGACTGTTTTGAATCTTTTTCTATGACATGAATACATTTATAGATTTTCTTTTCATACACAGAAAAAAGTGGGAGATTACCTTATGTTTCACAATTTCCGGACCATTCATCAGAAAAAAACAAGTCCTGCTCATTCGTTTGCCTATGAAGGAAGCATTAGCAAAATGGTAATAACCGAAATGACCACACTAATTTGCATTTGTGATTTATCGATCTCGGGAATAAATTGTTAATAGAGATCTATGATCATAATAGCATGTGGTAGAAAACGTAAGATATCTTTAAAGTAATTAGCCTACACTTTTCTTTTTATGTGATAAGTTGTGCATATACCAAGAGATATGTCAGGCGATGTCAAGTCTATCTCTGTATATCACGAAAGCACATGATCAAATTCATGTCTGTTTAATATGTCCCAGCGGCAAACTTAATATGTACAGTTTGAGCTTCCTCAAATTCATTATACGTTTTCTATCACACTCTCTGTTTTGCTTTACTGTATATTGATATGTGTACGTCCATGCTAGTCCATGTCTGTTAATGTGCGTATGTGTGTGTGTGTGTGTGTGTGTGTGTGTGTGTGTGTAAACACACGCAAATACATACGTATATGATATGCAAGCTTAATGTACCGGGAATTATATAATGTAACGTATGTTTCCATTTGGGTGCGAGTTCAAAAAAATTAGTTTGCTATTTTTACACGCTGGTGTATTTACGAACGCAGAGGTTCCATTGCAATCTCCATTGTATTCCGTATTTCAATAACTGCTGTCAATCTCACACACTACACTAAAGTGTAATGCAACGTACATGCTATCTATATTTTTGTTCTCTTAATTCAATGATGCAATTACAGTTTCCACTATATTTCATAATATTTTCATTTCAACAACATAAAAATATAAAACAGCTACTAAAAAGAAGAAAACAGATTGCATCATGTACTCCAGAATAGAATAGAATCAGTATCAGTCGTGATGGTAAAAACTCTCGTTTTATGTATTCAACAAGCACTCTTCTGCAAAGAATACATTTTTACAAATGAAAACATAAAAACAAATTCTATGAAAATTTAAAATCTGTAAGATTATGATGAGTATGAATAGAAAAGAAACAATTTCTTTCGGCAAAGTATTATCACATAAACCAATATTATATAAAAAATAACAAAATATGTGTTTGTATATATATACATATATATATATATATATATATATATATATATATATATATATATATATATATATATATATGTGTGTATGTATGTATGTATGTATGTATGTATATGTATATATTTGTATATGTATATATATATATACATATATATATATATATATATACATATATCAATCTATCTATCTGTATATATATATATATATATATATATATATATATATAAAATACATATCTATGTACATATATATTCAGAAGTTCATGCTTCGTATACATGTCCATTCATATATGCAATTATATGAATATAGAATTTACATGTAAATGTTTACACACTAATATATATGTAATCTATATTTATAAACACACACTCAGATGTATGTGTTTGTGCATATATAATAATGCTTATGCTATTTTTTATAATATTGTATCAAGAAACATTCTTAGAATTTTGTTTTTCAGAAATCCAATAATATACTCCTACAAAACAATTACTATATTTTCTCTTATACATGCATTATGTCTATGGTTTTACTGAAACGAAAAGCAATTCGAAAATTCCCGAAAATGTACGTGGCTATTCCATTCTAGTGCTAGCGTATTGGTTCTTCGCTCTCGTAATATTTATTCTTTACCCATTAAAAACATTAACTATTTGCCTTTACTCAATTAAAATCTAGTAAGTCTATGAACGACTTTTGAAGCTATGTAAACAAAGCACTTGTTTCGATATCGAGCAAGCATAACAGTTGAGCTCCTCAGTTACTTGCTATACGCTCACCAGGAAAACACAAAATACAACACAATCGGCTCTGTTTTATGTACTTTAATCATCATAAAAGTTGAATCAGGAATATCTTGGCAAGATTTCTTTCTACTGTTTTAAAAACATGTCTCGTCTATCTATATCTTCTTCTGTCAATTATCTACCCATAAAAATATTTTTAATTTACAGACTCGTTATTCAAAGGAGTTTCTTGCACATCAAATTATATATGTAGATTTCTACAAAAAATATATATGAACATTTCAACAGCACATTGTTTGACTTCGTAACATATGAAAATATTTATGGACATTTCCATACATTAGCCTCGCTTTGATTGATCTTCTAAGTTAAGAGGCGTAATTATATATCTAAATTGTATTATATTTTCACCTATATTTGCAAAAAACGTACTCTCGACATTCTTATCGAGTTATTCTACCAAAAGCCTCGGAAGAAGTCTATTTTTGATAGCATTTAGGATATAAAAGAAAACTGGTAAGATGTTACAGATACCAGAAAAATATAGATGTCTGAATCTCAGTGGAGATATAAATCCACTTTTTCTAGAGAGAAATCGATATTAATTCTACATTTAGCTTCAGTGTTTTTACTATCGCATTCAGGTTTTAGATATATGTCTATTTTACTATTGAAGAAGCTATATTTGTGTGAGTGTATGCGTGTGTGAATAGGTGTAAATCAGATAATAGTATTGTTTACTTTCAAATACGTTTTACTACTGGAATACGTATATATGTTCATATCTAGGTAAAATTACGATCAAAAATGTAATGTCTTTTCTCGCAAACATGTTTTGCATCATCGCAATCCAGGAGTAATCTGCTAGCATAAATCTGTTCCATATCCCTAATTATCTTGCTTCAAGATATGTCTTTTCCCAGTATTTCAGGTAACAAATCTAGGTCTGAATGTGTTATGTCTCAACGCTACTGCTATCTAGCACCTTCGGATGATCTCTACTCCACCGCTACTCAACAGCTACTTGGCTGTTACTCAACAGCTACTCAACTGCTACTCAACACTCCTACCACGGCCAGACTACTTCTATCTATATGTCTTGGGAGATCCTACTTCTCCGCCTGGGGGCGTCAACACAACAGAATGTTAGAAATTTGGAGGGAGCAGTGAACGCTTCATTAAAAAGTTCATCTCTCGGATATGGGGTCTATAAAACAACCCTTATAGCATTTACAATACTTAATTTTCGAAACATTTCTCAGAAAAATCGGAATTCTTCAAAACCATCTTCAGATCCATTACCTATGACCTTGACAAAAATCTTTATTAAAGAAAGTTTAATGTAAACACAAGACAAATATAAGGAAATATTTGTCAGCGATTCCTTCTAGAAACGCATGAAGAGCTCGAGGGCAATTCTCTTCCATAATGATGCTCGGTACTAAAAGTAACAAATGAACTGATACTGAAAGCAGAAATGCTTCATGAAACGCTTTGCATTCCCATTAACATAGCAAATGCATTGAGATCTCTATAAAACTTCCACTATTCAGTGTTGTATTCAATATCATTAAAAGTAGTCATGCTTACATAATACTCTTCTACATGCTTTGCATGAGGAATAGACCAGATGGTTTGAAATTTCCATTATACAATATAACCACCTTCAAACCGTATAAATTAATCTATAAAAGTCACCTTTCATAACTTTCAAATAAACACACAAAAATGTTCATGAGAATACAAATGTAACGGACCAACCATTTGCATTTTCTTAGCTGATGTCTTTATATTTCCAAAGAGAAAAGATGTCTGTTACGTCATTTGATATTTATAAATCCTTCCTAATTTGTAGAAACTTTTAGTACAAAAGAGTTAGACAACATTTCTCCCGATCAAACTAGGAGTCTGGTGACTGATGTAAGTCCGAAGATATGAGCAATTACAACTTATTGAATATTTCATGTTGTATGGTTTTGAACGTGTTTCCTATTTGATTAGAAGCCTAGAAGCTGAAACTACGTTGAAATTAATAGTTTTGTAATACAGTTCTATATGTTATAGATGAGGAATTATGTACATTATTTACATTATTTACATTTGACGGATATTTATCCTCATCTTGTTTGTTGTTAACACAACGTTTCAGCTGATATACTCTCCGGCACTCATCAGGTGTCTCATTCCTGGGTTCTCGTTCTTAAGGTATTTTTGGATGTTGTTGTTATTATAATAATAATAACAATAATAATAATAATAATAATAATAATAATAATAATAATAATAATAATAATAATAATTATTATTATTATTATTATTATTATTATTATTATTATTATTATTGTTCAGTAATTTTATTTTTATAACGTGCTTTCTCTTCACTACCGAGCGCAGCTCAGTGCGCCTTGGGTATGTGCTGTGGTTTGCTGTGGTGTTCTTATGGTTACTGTATTGAAAGTGTTTTGCGTAGGATGTGTGCAGTGCCCAGTAGTACAATTTTCTGTATGTTATGTATATTTGTAAGTCCTGGTGTTTTTGTTATGTATTTGTCTGAATATTTTTTTATTATACCTAAGGCACCTACTATGATAGGAATTGTTTCTGTTTTTAGATTCCACATTCGAGTTACCTCTATTTCCAGGTCTTTGTATTTTGGAAGTTTTTCCATTTCTTTTAGAGAAACGTTGACATCTGCCGGTATTGATACCTCAATTAGAAAGCATTTTTTTTCTTCATGATCTTTGACAATTATATCTGGTCTATTTGCCTTAATTTCTCTATCTGTGTGTATTGGCATATCCCAGAGTATGGTTGCTTTCTCGTTTTCTGTGACCTTTTCTGGCGTGTTTATACCATCTTTTTTCTCTTGTTATTCCATAATGTTGGCATAGCTTCCAGTGTATATAGGTCCCAGCTCTGTCGTGTCTGTGAATATATTCCTTCTTAGCCAGGACTGGGCAGCCAGAGATAATATGATTTATTGTTTCTTGTCCATCTCCACATATTCTACAGTTACTTGTTATGCTTCTTTTCATTATATGCTTTTGGTAATTTCTGGTGGGGAGGCTTTGGTCTTGTGCAGCAATTAAAAATCCTTCAGTCTCTGCTTTGAGCCCTGAGCTTCTCAGCCATTGCTGGGATTTTTCTCTGTCTATTTCTTTTGCATTTAGTTTAGCCCAGTATTTGCCATGTTGGGGCTTTTCTTGCCATCGTTTTATCATGGCCCGTTGCTGTTCTAGTTTTAGTTTGGATTTCTTCTTCTTCTTCTTCTTCTTCTTCTTCTTCTTCTTCTTCTTCTTCTTCTTCTTCTTCTTCTTCTTCTCCTTATTCTCCTTCTTCTCCTTCTTCTCCTTCTTCTCCTTCTCCTTCTTCTCCTTCTTCTCCTCCTTCTTCTCCTTCTTCTTCTTCTCCTTCTTCTTCTTCTTCTTCTTCTTCTTCTTCTTCTTCTTCTTCTTCTTCTTCTTCTTCTTCTTCTTCTTCTTCGTATTTGTTAGGTAGATTGATTTCTTGTTTGTATTTGTCAGCTTCCTTAAATACTGAAAACAGTTTTTTGTTTTGCTCGTGTTTTGTGGCTATTTGTATTAGTTTTCCTTGCTTCTGGAGTAGGTACTTTTGCAGTCCTATGGTGGTTATTTTATAATAGTTTTCTAGCTGTATAAGACACCTGTCACCTTCTGTGCGTTGTATATATAGCCTTTCTATGTCAGATTTTGGGTGGTGCATCCTCTATCCTGTCATTATTTTTCTTGTTTTCCTGTCTATTTTAGATAGTTCGTTTAGTGTCCAGTTAAGGATGTTGTAGCTGTAGCTTATAACTGGGACAGCTAAAGTGTTGATACCCATTATCTTCTTTTTAGCATTGAGTTCTGTTTTTAGTATTGATCTAACTCGACTATAGTACTCTTTCTTTATTTTTTCTCTCATTTGTATGGTTGGCTTTCGTCTAGTTCTCTTATTTCATTGGCTTTATCTAGTGTTATATTGCTACTTTTAACTAATTTTCCTCTTTTCAGGGTTGCTTTGGCACATTTTTCTAATCTGAATTTCATACCTATTTTCTTGGTAAAGCCATGTACTGTCTGTAGTAGTGTTTCTAGCTCTTTGTCATTTTTAGCATATAATTTTAGGTCATCCATATATAGAAGGTGGCTGACTGTTTTCCCGTAGCATTTGTAACCGCATCCAGTTCTATTTAGCAATTCAGTTAAAGGTGTGAGTGTCAGGCAGAACAGGAGTGGAGAGAGCGTGTCTCCCTGGAATATTCCTCTTCTAATGGGGATGGCTTTCATTTTCACAAGTCCCTCTTTTGTTTGGAGCTGTAGCACTGTCTGCCATTTGTTCATTGAGTGCCTTATGTATTTTATAATAATTGGTGTCACCTTGTTTATGGCTAGTGTTTCCAGAATCCACGTGTGGGGAACACTGTCGAAAGCCTTTTCGTAGTCCACCCAGGCCATACTGAGGCCTTTCTTCTTTCTGTGGCTGTCTTCAGTTATGGCTTTATTGATCAATAATTGATCTTTACAGCCGTATGAGCCCTTGCAGCATCCCTTCTGCTCTTCTGGAAACAGGTTGTTATTTTCCAGGTGCTTACTCAATCTCTGCGATATTATTGCAGTAAAGGCTTTGTAGATCGTAGGGAGACAGGTTATAGGTCTATAGTTTTGTGGCTTCTCCGTTTCCGTGGATTTGGGGATTAAGATGGTTTTCCCTTTCGTGAACCATTCAGGCATTGTCTCTGGCTCTGTTAGTATGTTGTTAAAGTTTTCTGCCAGCTTTTTATGCATTCTTGGTAGGTGTTTTAACCAGAAGTTGGGGATCTTGTCGTGTCCAGGTGCCTTCCAGTTGCTTAGTCTTTGCAGTGTCTGGGTGACCTCTTCAGTTGTTATAGGGGCCCAGAGTTGCTCAGGTGCTAAGTTCGTTGTTTTAATGGTCTTTTTCTGGGGTTGTTGCTTCAGCGACCATATTTGTTTCCAGAATTCTTCCAGTTCTTCTGCTGTTGGTGCTGCAGTAATGTCTATTTTATTTTTACCCAGTTCTTGGTAGAGTTTTTTGGGGTTGGATTTGAACTGTTTGTTTTGTTCAAAGAAACGTTGGCGTTTCTCATACCGGCGGATCCTTTGTGCTTTGGCAAGGATGTCTTGCTTTAGTTTTTCTTTTGCCTCAGGTAAGTCTTTTTCTGTAATGCTGTATTTGTACAGTATTTTTGCTCTCTTCTTGTTACTTAGTTGTGTTGATTGTTTACTAATTTCGTTGAGAATCGATAAATCTTTTCTCTTTTTTTAAATTTTGTTCTGGATGTCATTTATCCACAAGGTTTGTTTGGGTGGTAGAACTCCTGTTCGGATGGGTTTGAGTTTGAGTTTTGAGTTATCATTATTATTATTATTATTATTATTATTATTATTATTATTATTATTATTATTATTATTATTATTATTATTATTATTATTATTATTATTATTATTATTTTATGTTTGACTTTTGTTTTGCATTTGTACAATTTGGATCAAAGTCTCACCCAGAGACCTCAAGAGACAACAAGTTAGAAGTTCATGTAGGTGTTATGCCTAGAGTACCGTATATTTGGATTTGTACAGTTTTGTTCTAGTGAATGTTTAAGAAACCATAAGAAAATTATGTGTTTGCTTTAAAATTTGAGATCACATAGACAGTATTTTACGTAGGATATGGGCAGTTCCCATGAGCACAGTCTTTTGAACTTCAACCATTTTGGGGTTTCCTGGTATCTGAGCTAGGTAGTAATCAGCCCGTTTCGCTGTCATTCCCAGGGCACCTATGACAATAGGTATTGTTTTCGTCTTCAGATTCCACATTTTGCTAATTTCTATTTCAAGATCTTTATATTTGCTCAGTTTTTGGTAGGTCTTGACAGATACGTTTATATCGATTGGGACAGTCATATCAATGAGGAGGCATGATTTTTGTCTGAAGTCTTTCAGTATGATGTCTGGCCTATTTGCGTCTATCTTTCTGTCAGTTTAAATGGTGAAGTTCCAGAGGAGTGCAATGTGATCATTTTCAAGTACTGGGGGTGGTTTGTGTTCCCACCAGTTTTTATCATGGAGCAAGTCCAGGTTTTTGCATATTACCCAGTGAATATATTGTGCAGCTCTATCATGCCTGTTGAGATACTCTGTAGGCGCAAGCAGACTGCACATGGAGACAACATGATCGATGGTCTCATTTTGTTGTTGGCATATACGACATAATGGGGAGCTGCCGTTCTTTAATATGTAGGTCTGCTAGTTCTTTGTAGGTAGGTGTTGATCTTGGGCTGCTATGATAAACCCCTCTGTTTCTGATTTCAAGCCAGGGGCCATTAGCCATTGATGGGTAAGGGCTTTGTCAATATCTGCATTATTCGCTCTCTTTGGGTATTTGTCATTGAGAGGTTTTCCATGCCATTTTTCAGTCATAATATCTAAGGCAGCAATTTTAGCACGGGTTTTCAAGCGCTTAGCTTTTTCTGCAGGTGTTTCTAGTTCGTCTAATTCTTGAATTTGTTGCAATTGGAATTCACTTAGATATTCCTTTGCCTGTTTTGTTACTGAGTAAGATGCTTTCTTGCTTTCATGTTTTAAGACAAGTTTTAGCATCCAGTCCTCAGAGTTTTTCAGATAGGTGTCTAGGCCAATTGTGGCTACCTTCATTGATAATGCCAGCTGTAGAAGTCCTCGGCCTCCCTCTTTTCTTGGTAGGTAAAGACGCTCTATATCTGCCTTAGGGTGGTGCATTCTATGCATTGTCAACAGTTTTCGTATTTTTCTGTCAACATTACTTATTTCAGTAATTGACCAGTTAACGATATTGAAACTGTAAGTCACGACTGGTATGGCTAGAGCATTGATCACTTCGATCCTGTTTCTTGCGTTCAGCTGTCTTCAGTATTGCTCTCACCCTGCGATAACATTCTCTTCTGATCCTTTCCCTCATCACTGAGTGCTTGATATTGTCCCCTTAAATACCCCTAGGTATTTGTAGCTCTCCGCTAGTTCTAACTCTTTTATGACATTTTGCTGGTCAAGGTTCACATTAGATGTATTTGTCATTTTTCCTTTGATAAAGGTAGCTTTTGCACATTTATCAAGGCCAAATTGCATCCTGATGTCATCACTGAATTGTTTAACAATCGCTAGTAGGCCTTTGAGTTGTTGGTCATTTTTTGCAAAGAGCTTTAAATC